>NC_069503.1:1120281151-1120496151 GCF_027579735.1 Bombina bombina
TTTATCTCAAATTCTTCCTTGGTGGAAGCAGATTGAAACTTTATCCTGTTCCCTGAAGTGTACTTACAAAGACCACAGTTAGGTCGATTGTATCTAAAAAAACCCTTTTTACCCATTGGCCAATTGTTTTTAATGGTTTTTGTATTGCCCCCTTTGATATATTTCTTCATTACCACCTTACTCGGTGCTAATTTATTTTTTAAATAGGAGCTCTTTTGAACGTGCAAATGGGGAACTCTTCTAAAATATTTTTAAGAATGCAATCATTTCGTAAAATATACCAATGTTTGCACAAAATGTGTTTAATTTTATTATGGTTGCTATTAAATTTGGTGATAAATCTTAAACCATTAGATTTGGACTGTGTATTTTTGGATTCGTTCCCTCTAGTGTCATTATTATTTGTAATGCCTTCATGTTTCTTTTTAAAAAAATCCTCTCTATCTTTAATCCTTGCTTTTCTATAGCCTTCTTCTATCAAGTCTCTGGGATAACCCTTTTCTAAAAATCTTAATCTCAGAATCTCTGCCTGATCATCAAAACTGTTTAAAGTTGTACAATTCCTGCGGATCCTCGAAAACTGGTTATATGGTATATTTTTTACCCAGGCTTTATAATGATTACTTTTATAGTTTAAATAGCTATTTGTGTCAACTGATTTGAAATAAGTTTTTGTGGTTACCCGTCCATACACATCCCAGCTTAAGACTAAATCCAGAAATTCTATGCTATTTCTATTTATATTTGATGTTAGTTTTAGGCCCATATTATTATTATTTAAAGATATGATAAATTCCTTTACAGAGTCTTCTGTACCATCCCATACTAATAACAGGTCATCGATGAAACGGCCATAGTACACCAGGCTTGCCCCCAATGGAGACTTATAAATATATTGTTCCTCAAATATCCCCATGAACAAATTCGCAAAACTGGGGGCAAAGAAAGAAGGTATCTTCAATCTATCTAGTCACACATTAACCAATGAGGAAATCTGTATTTTAAGTAGAGGACTTTCATTTTGTCCCTCCAACAAACACAATATGTTTGAGTTGTTTGTTGACCTTAATAGGTTCATTAGAAAGTTAAATTTACAAAGGTATTTTTGTGACAAAAAATTAAAGTCAACAAATCAATTTCCCATCATCACAAATGACATGCCTGAAAGACCCACTAGGGAAATTGTTTATTGTGAACCTGAAGAATTTTGTGAATCATTATTCGATGATTACATACACTCTAATCTTGCACCTAGATCCAGTTTTAATCCCCCCACTACATGTCCTAATATCACTCTTTTTCAAAATCTAGTATTAGAAGAGTTTGGAACTATGAACCTTGAAATTAATAATCATAATTTGAACAAGTTTGAATACAAGGCTCTTGTCAATTTGGCTAATAATAAAGATATAGTCATCAGACAGGCGGACAAGGGGGGAGGGGTGGTTTTACAAGATATGCCAGATTAAATTGCAGAAGCCAATAAAATTCTGTTAGATCCTTGTTATTATAGGAAATTGAGTTTTAACCCCACATCAACATATATGGCTAAACTCACCAAACTAATAGATAAAGGCTTTTCAGAAGGGATTCTAAATAAAAAAGAGAGAGATTATTTGATACCTACATCACCCAATTTGGCCTATTATTACCACCTCCCGAAAATACACAAAGACCCAAAGTGTCCACCAGGGAGACCTATTATTTCTGGTATTGGAAATCTTACTTGCAATTTATCTGAATATGTAGACACCTATCTTAAAAAACCTGTTATGGGCCTAGAATCTTATATCAAAGAAACCCCAGATCTTATATCTAAGATCTCTAAAATTGAAAAAGCAGGGCGTGATCTTATCTGGTGTACATGTGATGTATCCTCCTTATATTCAAATATCTGTCACGATCTGGGCTTGGAAGCAATAGATGAGTTTTTATAAAGAGATCAATATCTACCTTCCAATCAAAGACAGTTTTTATTGGAGGCAATATCTTTTGTGTTAAAACACAATTATTTTGTGTACCAGGAAAGGTTTTTTTTACAAATAAAGGGAACGGCCATGGGCACCAGGTTTGCCCCCAGTTTTGCGAATTTGTTCATGGGGATATTTGAGGAGCAATATATTTATAAGTCTCCATTGGGGGCAAGCCTGGTGTACTATGGCCGTTTCATCGATGACCTGTTATTAGTATGGGATGGTACAGAAGACTCTGTAAAGGAATTTATCATATCTTTAAATAATAATAATATGGGCCTAAAACTAACATCAAATATAAATAGAAATAGCATAGAATTTCTGGATTTAGTCTTAAGCTGGGATGTGTATGGACGAGTAACCACAAAAACTTATTTCAAATCAGTTGACACAAATAGCTATTTAAACTATAAAAGTAATCATTATAAAGCCTGGGTAAAAAATATACCATATAACCAGTTTTCGAGGATCCGCAGGAATTGTACAACTTTAAACAGTTTTGATGATCAGGCAGAGATTCTGAGATTAAGATTTTTAGAAAAGGGTTATCCCAGAGACTTGATAGAAGAAGGCTATAGAAAAGCAAGGATTAAAGATAGAGAGGATTTTTTTAAAAAGAAACATGAAGGCATTACAAATAATAATGACACTAGAGGGAACGAATCCAAAAATACACAGTCCAAATCTAATGGTTTAAGATTTATCACCAAATTTAATAGCAACCATAATAAAATTAAACACATTTTGTGCAAACATTGGTATATTTTACGAAATGATTGCATTCTTAAAAATATTTTAGAAGAGTTCCCCATTTGCACGTTCAAAAGAGCTCCTACTTTAAAAAATAAATTAGCACCGAGTAAGGTGGTAATGAAGAAATATATCAAAGGGGGCAATACAAAAACCATTAAAAACAATTGGCCAATGGGTAAAAAGGTTTTTTTTAGATGCAATCGACCTAACTGTGGTCTTTGTAAGTACACTTCAGGGAACAGGATAAAGTTTCAATCTGCTTCCACCAAGGAAGAATTTGAGATAAACTCTAGATTCACTTGTGATTCAAGTTATGTGGTATATCTCCTTGAATGTCAATGTGGAATTCAATATATTGGTAGGTCTTCAAGACCCCTAAAGAAAAGATGGGGGGAACATAATAGAAATATAAAGAATGGGGTGGTCAACCATAGTGTCCCAAGACACAGTAAAAACTGTCATGATGGACAAACAGATTTATTTAACATTTTTCCTTTAGAACACATTGCTCCCAAATGGGGTAAGAATAGGCTGACATATCTGAGACAGAGAGAGACATTTTGGATTTGGAAACTTAAGACTCTCCAACCATACGGCTTAAATGAAAATATAGACATGGCTGCTTTTAATTAAGGTATAGAACTTATAAATCAGTTGCTGTAGTCAATGATAACAGCAACAATAATCATATTAGACTCAACAATATTATAACTAAATTGTATATATACAATTTGATTCTAGATTATATTCTAGATTATCACCACATTACATTGTAAGTTTTTAAAAAATTTTTTTTTTTTTTTTTTAACAGTCTTTTTTTATCTCTATTTATAATTTCAATTATTAGTGTTACTTTTACACATTTTTATTATAAATATTTTTCAAATAGTAACACTAATTCCAGTTTAGTCACTAGAACGTGTATATCTGTCCGATTATAGCGGCTGTATATTCAGTTAATGTATGTAGATGTCGAGAAATAAGTTACGACATAAACATTTGTATTGTGATATTGTTTTTACAATTTGTAAATGCTTGATCAACTAACTTTAGTCAACTGGTGCCTAAGTGTGAAATATTGTAAACACTGGGGAGATATTCATATAACAAGGTATCATTAGGCACGTCAACACTTACGATGTGTTTATCTGTCAGTTTAGGCTGACACACGAGCATATCGGGCCGATGTCAATCGTTGCACATCTGATAGCGGGCCTCGTCACTGGCCAAGCCCCATAGTGGGAACCTATTACATTAGGGAGAAATTCAACTAAGGCACGGATTGGCTAATGTTCTTTTAGTTGCTCACGCATGCGCCCTGGATCGAGATAGACGCCGACTTTGGGCTATAAAACTTTGCTACTTTGTATTTGTATTTACACCTGAGGAAGCGGTCTGAGTAACCGGGAAACGCGTAGTGTAACATTGTTTTTAATAAATTTTTATTTTATTCAACTAGTACAAGTAGCAAGGCAATTTTTGGCACTTTATCTGCATCTAATATTGGTAGCCATACTTGCACTTATTTGAATACTGAGCTGCAGGTATATCCAAGGGTGCTGCAGTGGAGCCCGTTTGTGACCTGAACGAGTGAACCCAGAGGATATCGGTGTTATCAGTGAGCTGGACAGCTGACAAGTGTCCAGGAGGCTTTTGTGGCACTTCTCAAGTGCCCTATATCCTGTGAGTACATTACATTTGTTGCGCTATATCAAGCGATCACACTGATACACACTATTGTGGCACTTTTGTGTTTTTTGTCTCACACAGCATAATATTGAAGCAGTATTGACACAATTCAGCTAGCTGGACGGCTGCTAACAGTTCAGAAGGCATTTGTGGCACTTCTCAAGTGCTGGAAATTTTGTAAGTAGCTTTTATTTGGGGGCATGGCCTACTGAATTCAAAACGATACACACCATTTGGCGCCTCTTCTCTTTTCTCTTTTTAAACAAATCTAATATACTTACAAATGCTCCAGTTTAACTTAAAGGGACACTGAACCCACATTTTTCTTTTGTGATTCAGATAGAGCATGACATTTTAAGCAACTTTCTAATGTACTCCTATTATCTAATTTTCTTTATTCTCTTGGTATCTTTATTTGAAATGCAAGAATGTAAGTTTAGATGCCGCCCCATTTTTGGTGATCAACCTGGGTTGTTCTTCCACCAATAAAAAAGTGCTGTCTAGAGTTCTGAACCAAAAAAAAAAACTTAGATGCCTTCTTTTTCAATTAAAGATAGGAAGAGAACGAAGAAAATTTGATAATAGTAGTAAATGAGAAAGTTGCTTAAAATGGCATGCTCTATCTGAATCACAAAATAAAATTTTTGGGTTCAGTGCCCCTTTAAATGAATCCCATTAAATAAAGGTGACCCATTTAACAACCAATCATATCCCTGATTTCTGTTTCTAGCCAGAAATGTATCCAAACCATTTTTAAATCTATCTAGAGTATTGGTATTCACAACCTCCTCTGGTAATGAG
Source organism: Bombina bombina (assembly GCF_027579735.1). Lineage (NCBI taxonomy): Eukaryota > Metazoa > Chordata > Amphibia > Anura > Bombinatoridae > Bombina > Bombina bombina. Next base: position 1,120,286,368 of record NC_069503.1, read on the forward strand.
TTCCACAATTCTTTTATTTTTTTATTATTGATTTTTATTTGTCTTTTCAACAGCTTACAATAACAATTCAAAACCATTTCAAAACCATAATTCTCCACTTGGTTACACAATTATGTGATTTAAATAAAGATATTGTGGGGTTGAGATAAAGGGCTAATTCTTTACTTTAGTATCTCAGTCTTCCAATTGTATGTCCTATAAGTTTTCTTGAAGAATGTTCTGTTAGACCTGGTTATATCGCCAGTCTTCTTGTTGGGAGGTCTATCATATTGGTTATGACTGATTGTCCATCAAGTATTTAGAAACAAACCCCTTTTGGCTGTATATTCTATAACTCGGGATTCCTCAGCCATAGCCTTAAATGCATATATGTGTGGAGACTTTAAAACAATAATAATTTACAACAAAACTTTATCAGAAGTACAGAGAAACAATTCAAAAGACAAACAAAACATACCTTGTAATTTGAATATGGTAATTACATATCAGAATATCATATAGATTGTGATATATCTTTCCATTGTATGTTAGGTTTAGGATACTTTGTATGTCAAGAGGAAAATGTATGAACCTCTAAGTAGTGCTATGCGATTATGCACTTATGTTACCCTTGTATGATTCCCAATTAAACAAGATATCATTATATAATTGTAATCGGTTAGATTTAAGGTAATGGTACCTCTCCAATAGCAATATTGATTGAACCTTTTCTATCCATGAGGTAATAGTGGGGGTCTCAGTACATTTCCAGTTGGCAGCTATCAGTTGTTTTTCAGCATTAATTAACATGTTAGGTTTTTCTTTATTGTGCATGTTATTTGAGTTAATATGTTGAATAGATATGTTTGTGGTGACAGTGTGAGATTACTAGAAAGGATGATATTAGTTTCTTTCAGGATCCTTTCCCAGAACTCCTTTATCTTGTGGCATGTCCACCAAGTGTGGCTCATGTTACCGGTGTGTGTCTTGCATCTCCAGCACTTGTCTGCGGCCCCTGTAAACATATATTTTACTCTCTGTGGTGTTAGGTACCATCGAAGATTGTGTTTGTAATTTGTTTCTAATGCCTGTATAGAGTGTGCTGAGTGTACAGTGCTCTTGAAAATATTATTCCACTCTTTCTTCATGTATACCTCTCCCAACTCCATCTCCCATACTTTCACCTACTTGTGTTGTGTAAGGGTTGAGATTTCAAGCAATATTTTGTATAGTGATGAAATGAGACCTTTGTGTGGGTAGTCTGTATGACATATTTTTCAAAATTGGTGAGGGTTCTTAATATATTTTGTCTGTCTCTGTGAGTGTTAATGTAGTGGTTAACTTGGTGATATTTTTGCCATGGTTTCAAGAACCCCTGGCCTGTGTTCTATTTCTTGTTTGGGTTTCAGTTTTTGTGAGTCTAATCTAATGATAAATGTATAGGGATATTTCTATTTATGTTTAAGTTGGTATCAGGTGGACATGTTATACCCTCCTGGAACTCAGGATTGGACAGGATTGGCATCAATGGGGAAGTTAAACAAGAAATTCCCTTAGTGGTTTTACAAATGTTAGACCGATCTAGCAATGTTTCTGAAACTATAGACATCCCTTTTTCTCTAATGGTGTTTATTGATCTAGGGGTCCAACTTGCCCCTCCCAACTGAGGGGTTCCAGATATATCATGTTCGATTTGAATCCAGTGTTTTGGATTTATAGAACTGTGCCTACTCCATTCTACAATTCTTTGCAGTGAAATTGCTTTTTTATACAAGCTAAGATTTGGCACCCCTAATTCTTCCATATCTTTTGAAGCATGCATGGTTGATATACCAATTCTGGGAGTTTTTTTTCCCAAATATAATTATTTATAATATTTTGTAGTTTGCGTAGGATTGTGTCTGTAGTATGTACAACACTTTGGGCAATACTATAAATTTTACAGTATTGATTTTTCTTATCCAGGATGTGTTTTTTTAAGACCATACATAGGTTAGTCTCAATATTTCTGAGAGAAGATTTGTTTACTTGCATGTGCTATCAATGTGGGGTGTAATATTGATACCTAGGTATCTAAGTGACTTGTTTTGAAGTTTAAAGTCACACTGGTCCCTTATTTTGTAGATGTCTTGATGTGGTATGTTTATGGGGAGTACTTAGGATTTAGTCATATTTATTGAGAAATTTAAGACCTCTCCACATTCATATAATTAACCCAGTACCGGGGAGAGAGATTCTTGGGGGGATGTTAGGTTCATGAGGATGTCGTCCACAAACATTGATAATGTATATGTGTTTTGGTTAATTGTAATTCCTTTGATGTTATTGTTAATTCTTATTTTAGTGTCTAGGATTTCTAAAGAGAATAAAAATAACACAGGTGAAAGTAAGCATCCCTGTCGCGTGCCATTTCTAATCTCAAATTGATCTGATAGAGTGCTATTGAAGCATAGCAAATAGTATAACCATGATTCTATTTGTGAATGATTGTGGGAATTGGAATTTTTAAGTGTAGATTATATAAAGGTCCAATCTAGTCTATCAAATGCTTTTTCAGCATCTGTAGATAATTATATGGTCGGAATATTATGTTTGTTGGAAAATTCCAATAGGTCTAGCACTTTTACTGTATTATTCCTGGCCTCTCTCCGTGTTGTAGTGACATAGCTTGCTGAGTTTTGTCCCTGGAGGATTCACATGGCTGGTTAAGTGGCTTTTACATAGAATTATATATTTAGTGGTTTAAATTTAAAAATCTAGATATACATTTTTAATAACCACACGTGGTACAAAGCCTACCTGATCTGGAGAAATCAGGGCATGGAGAAGTTTGTTGAGTCTTGTATCTAGAGTTTTGTACCTGTAAGGATTCACATGGCTGGTTTTGGAGTCTCTTCACCCCCAGATACACTTTTGTGAGCTAAATACACTCCCATGAACCTTGACTGGCATGTGATAGGCCAAACCCCTTTGAATTAAGAATAAAATTGGGAAATACTCTCCATTTTTCTCTTTTTCCTTTTCCATCTCCTGATGAAAATGGCTGATATTTGACAATGCAAGAAAGCACACATTAAAGAATTTGGCTAAGTATATTCCTGGGATTATTTTAGCATTATTGCACAAATTGGGGTTGTAGTAGAGTTGCCCTGTATTAATTATTTGGACTGTTTTGCTGTAAAATAGATGTGTATATATACCTGTAAATATTTATATTATTATTAACATATAATGATTCCTAATAAATTCTTTGGAAACAATGGAGACCCTTTTACAGTGTTTATTTCACTTAACTTAATTGAAATGGTTTAGTGGGTTTTTACATAGAATTTGATATTTAGTGGTATAAATTTAAAAATCTAGATGTACATTTTTAATAACCACACACGATACAAAGCCTACCTGATCTGGAAAATCATGGCAGGGAGAAGTTTGTTGAGTCTTGTATCTAAAATGTTCAATATTCAATAGGGATATTGGCCTATAATCAGCAGGTATGTCACCTTTTTTTCCTGGTTTTGGAAGGACTGTAATATATGCTTGTAACATTGTGTCTGGTAGGTAACCTGTATCATCTATTTGATGGAAAGTTTTTAGTAAGTGTGGTGTGAGTATGTGACTATATAGTTTGTAATACTGAGTGGAGTACTCGTCTGGGCCAGAAGCTTTGTCTAACTTTTCTGACCTAATAGCGTCTAAGTCTCCTTCCGTTATAGTCGGTAAGTGAACTGTGTCCAGATATCTATTGCACAATATAGAATGTGATATTTGGTCTCTATCAGGATATAGATTATATAATGAGTGATTGTAATTTTTTAATGTCTCAACTATTTGTTTAGTGTCTTCCACTTTGTCACCGTCTTGATTTATCACTGAATGTATATAGGGATTTAGCCTGTTTAGTTTTAAATGATGTTGCTAATAGGCGACCAGGTTTATTTGCCACGGAATACAATTTTTGTTTTAATCTAAGGGACGTCTTTTTTGCTTTATTATGTAAGTGTACTGTTATTTTGTCCCTATAAAACTTTAATTCTTGTGTCAGGTTTTTATCGGATGGGTGTAATTTATGAAGATAATCCAGGTGGAATAATTCTTTGGCTAAGTGGTTGTATTCCTCCCTTCAAGTTTTTTCTCTGATAGCCTTGTCTTTAATCAACACATCTCCATAACTTTTATGGGTTTCCCATATAATAGTGGGCTGTATATCCCCTTGATTATTGATGACAAAAAAATCCTTTATTTCTGTCTTTAGCATATTGGAGATTGCAGCGTCTGTTAATAGGGAATCATTCATTCTCCAGTTAAATTCTCTTAGGGGTGATGAGGGCCAATAAATCTTACATTTCTCCATCCATTGGTCAGACCATGCTGTATGGGAGATGATGTAGTCTTGGACATAAGATAAAACTATGTGGTCTACCAGTATGTGATCTAATTTACAATGTTTTATTGGGAGTTGAAAAAAGTGTAGTCCTTTTTATCTGGATTAGCTATTCTCCATGGGTCATGTAGGCCGAATATTTTAATAAAGTGCCAAAGTGCTTTCAGAGTGTTTTGAGCAACATGAATGTTTGCATTAGAGCTATCTAACTTGGGGTTTAACGTGATATTAAAATCTCCCAATACTATCAATTGGCCTTATTGGATATCTTGAATTAAAGAAATAATTGATTTGAAGAAATTAGCCTGTCCTTGGTTTGGACGTATAAGTTCATAATTGTGATGGCTTTATTGAATAAGAGGCCACTTATTGCCAATAATCTACCATATTTGTCTTTTATTTGATTTATTTAAGTGAATAGGATCGATCTGTGTATCAAAACACTTTTTTTTTTTATTTTTTTTGTTTTGCACTAAACAAATGTTGTGTATATGAATGATGTATGTATTTGGGAATGGCACCTCTTCGGAAATGGGTTATCTGCAATCCCACTATCTCCCCTCTTTTTTTAAGGATGTCTCTCATTGCCAATGAGCACTTACTAGGTGCATAAAACCCTTTTACATTTTGGGATATAAATTGAATAGTCAGTGTCCTCATAATGGAGTATTGTGGAGGGTGGGACATAATATAATGTTTAGAGTGTGTAATAAGTTATATCCAGAATATAGAAAAGAATAGTTAGGTACTTGTGACCATATATGTAACTGAACTTGTTGTGACAAACATTTCTAACTTGAACAATAAAAACAAAACATGTTTGTACATAGAATAAGGAGGGGGACATGTATCACATAAATTCCCAGTAGGGTTTCTTACCAGCCCAATATGTACATATTTAGCTAAATTTATTACATAATAAACATTAAGAGAAATAAAGAGGAAACATATTTTACTTGTCTCTGAAGAGACACTACCTGAAAGTCCAAAATGTTCTGCTCAGGAGTATACTTGGTTGACCCAGATCTGTTATCTTTTCTCTCATCCAGAAGGAACTTGTGAGCTGTTGGGCTGTGTTGCTTTAGCTCTTTTGCGTTGAGCTGTTTGCCAATCTTTGTGTTGTTGAAAGGACGTCATAGGCTGTGTTTTGCCTGGCTCCAACCTTGAATTATCTTCTGATATGAGTTTTGGTTGTGAAATTTCCAGTTTACAGCAACAGTTCACGATGTCAGCCGGAGAAGTGCATATTGCTTTTCTGTTTTTCCATGAGTATCATTTAGAAAGGATGGTCCCATCTATAGCTGATGTTTATGGATCTCAGATGCTGCGGTAGCTGTGATAATTATTTTCTTCTAAGTAGTGTTCTAGCTGATAAATCAGTGTAGAGTGCAACCATCTTTTTGATGTTTTTCTCTTGCTCCTTTCATTATCTCCTTCTTTACCTGGTAACTATATATTTTGACTTTAACGTCACTTGGAGGAGCTCCCTCTGGTGGTGGAGATCTCAGTGCTCTATGAGCTCTATCAAAGGCTACAGTTGCAGTGTCTTCTGAAGTTCTCATGGTTGAAAAGAGGAATTGTAAATACATAGGTAAATCTGCTGCCAATACTATTTCTGGGATACCGCTATTCTGATATTGGGGTATATTTATCAAAGTGCGAGGGGACATGATACAATGTAGCGTATCATGTCTGCTGCACATTGATAATTGCCAAAAGCATACGCTGTCGGCATTGATCATTGCACAAGCAATTCACCAGAACTGCTTGTGCAATACTGCCCCCTGCAGATTCCCGGCCAATCGGACGCTAGCAGGGTGTGTCAATCAACCCAATCGTATTCTGTAAAGATATAGATAAATATCAAAAACAGTCCCAAATTTTAAAAAAACGTTTTGTAGAAAAAAATTACCCAGGGGATTTATTGGATGATAAAATAGAAGAAATATCAAATTAGATAGGAAAGCATTACTTCAATATAAAAACAAAGAGTTGGTCAACAACAAACATGATGACAAACTAGCAAACATGCTTATATTCCAACACAGTACACAAAGTAAAGATCTAAGGGGAATTATACATAAACATTGGTTGATACATTCCCGCGATTCTGGGTTGACAGGACTCCTAGGAGATGGTCCAAATATTATGTTTAGAAAAGTACCCAATTTAAAACTGCAGCTTTCAAATAATTCCATCAAACAGATGAAAAATTGACGAAAAATTGGCTTCTTCCTTCCTATATGGGTTTAAGAAGGTGCCAATATTGCAATGCATGCAAACAAATGAAACCAGCACCCAAAATGAGCAGTACATTTTATTCTAAAGATGATAGAAAAAGTTATGATATAGATCAATGTATCACGTGCAACAGCAAAAATGTAGTTTACCTATTATGCTGTTCGTGTGACCTGATCTATATAGGGCGTACCTCCAGATTATTAAATACAAGACTCAGTGAGCATATATACAATATTGAGAAAGGTTTTGCCAGTCATACAGTATCTGCTCATTTTGACTGTAAACATAATAGAAAAGTGGCAGATTTACCGTTTTTAGGCATTAGGAAGGTGGAACCCAATTGGAGAGGGGGTGACACTCAAAATGCCTTAGGCCCTATGGATATGAAGTGGATCCACATTATGGATAGTTTCATACCCAACGGCCTTAATAAGGATTTTGAGGTCTACCAGTTTTTATGAATATTTCACATTAATACTAATAATATCACTGATTTAATAGTCAGGGCTTTTAGATCTGTATGTTTAATATTAGGCAAAATTTCCTATGTAAAGGTTTCATGCTAGAATCCTTTTTTATGTTGTAAAAAATTATTCTAAGATTGTGATTAACTCTTGTTTCTTCGTCTTCTACTGACTGTTAGAACTATTCTGAGTGAACAAGGTATATTGACACTACGTTTGTTTTTAATATGAAATGAAACATTGTTTACAATTTACCCTTAACTATTTCCGTATATCTGTGGGAAATTGCTGCTGAAATGCTTTGGTGGCCAATATACAATTGTTATTTTCCCTTTTTCATCATGGTGGATAAATCATCATGTACTTCCGGTTTGATTATATTCTGTTGTATAAAAGACATTTTAGACATGCGCACTTTATTCCTTGACAATGCTGCAAGTTGGACAGCGAAATCTATGTCGGAACTCTTTCTCACCACTATGTCAAAGCGTGCTAGTGACGCCAAGGGTGGAGTGATACCTAACCGGTACAGAATTGCGGTTGGTAAGCAGTTAAGCTTCTGCTCTCCATCCACATCCATCCAACTCAGTGGTTGACTCTGGACTGTGATAATCTCTGTATTGTCTCTCAGATCCCTCTGTGACGTTTTTAAAGATTGTAATAAATATTTATTTTATATTATTGCAGTGTGAGATACTGTTTACCTACCAGTATAAAGTAAGTGTGTGCATCATACAGAGCTTGTATTAGCTCCAACAAATGTGAGTAATCATTTGTCCCCTTTCCAACAAGTGCTTCCAGTTGGTTTACAGAATTACACTATTTTGTGCTTTATCTCATTTTATTTGGGGTCTAATTGAAGACTACAGTCCCAGGAAATTCTTCTATCTTGTCTTGTAATTGTTGTATAGATACATCATGGTTTTCTAGATTGGTTCCAATCCTCCTCTAATTTGTCTACTTGTTTGCCAATACCCAGAATGTCTATTTTCAAGTCAGATTTCCTCCTTTAACACTGTTTGGCTTGGGTGATAAGTGAAGTGAAATCCTGTTTTGATGGGATTGATGACAACAAAGATTTGGGAACAGATATGATATATTTTTCTCCATCTGGCTTTGATTCTGATGATGATGGTGTTGTTCGCCTCCTGGGTGACAGAGATATGACATCCATCATTGTCTACTGACGGGTTTGCTGGCCTTCACCTTTGTTGGTCTTCTCCTTCTGTGGGTTTTTCCTGGGAGACATGGTTTGTCTCTTAGGTGGTTGCACTGTCTAGTACAAGCACTTTTTATACAATACAATTAAAAAAAATAAGATTGTCAGTTTAAGGTAACTGTTGTTCACTTATGATGGAAATGATTATGAAGCTTAATAAATAAGTGTGTCTGCCACTTTTGTCTCTGATGAACAATGATGAGAACTTCCTTACACATTCAAACTTATTCCTTTTTGGGCTTCATTTATACTGTGATGCTTATTTTTGTGCTTGCTGTATTTCCTTGGCACCTATCTGCATTGTCTTGTATGGGTATATAAGTAGCATTAAACTAACACATACATTGCCAGATTATGTATTAGTTGGCTATAGGTCTGTGCATGTGGCCCATCGGTGAGCTGATAAAGGTAGTTTGTGTGCTTTTTGAATTTATTTTTGTGCCCGTTGCGATATTACCTTTACTCATTCCTGTTCAGCTCAGACAAGATGGCGACCGCCACGTGTGAGTATTCCCAACTCCATGATTTGCGTGCGCTGGGGTCTTTTCTCTGTGTGAGATTTTCTTGTCATTGATGCATCTGCCTACCAGCCCGGCTGCCAGAGATGATGGTCTCCTCAAGTGTAGGGCTGCTGATGGTCGCAGTCTTGCTCCGATCATAGGATTTTATTTAGATTATTGGGCCTCTATGCTTAGCATGCTGCGGGTGGTAAAGGTGTCCAAATAAAGAGCCAGTACTACTCTCAATGCTGCCAATGAATTCCGCTGGGTCAATTTATATCAGGAACATATTTTCCTCAATTATTCAGAGCATTATTGTGCACTAAATTTAGGTAGCTTTGAGATGGATCTACGGAGCTCACCTAAAGTACGGCCATCTCTGTTGAGAGCCGGCTCCGCCCCTCAAGTTCCACAATGTTATTGCTCTTACAGTAAAAAAATGTTTCCGTTGCAGGAGACTAAATCTCCTTTCCTCCAGCCTTAAATTATGACCTCTTGTCACAAGCAATTTCTTGGAATAAACAGAGCTTCTGCCATCTCTGTATATGGGCCTTGAAAGTTTAAAATTTCATAAGTTTAATTTTAGTTTTGACTTTACTGTCCCTTTAAATATCTACCCATTGTTCTCAAGAACATGCCCATACAAATGGACAGGGCCTAAATACAATCAGACCCTCTTATCTTATATCTCTCTTTACCCAAAGACTGTTTAACTGCTGAGACATGTTCGCCCCTGTGCTGAGCTGTTTTGGAATTTGTAGATGCTGCTCCCATCTAAGCACTTCTGTAGGTCATTTTTCAGTGAGAACCCTACACATATTAATTTTGTTTTCAGCAGACACAACGGATTAAAACTATGTGATCAAAATGTGTGAAAAATTGATATTTTCATTACAATTGTAATAAACAAGCTTGTAAATAATTGTGTTTGTGTGATTTTTCTAAATACTAAAGTCAAAAGAAGAAGAGTTATCCTTATACAAATAAGGGACTTAGGGGTTCCTATGAGCTTCTGCTCAAATAAATGCACATTTATTCATGCCAGGTGATTACTATTACTATGGTGATCACATGGTTTATAAAACCTATATAGGGACTTAATTTTAAAGTGGGTCTTCTGAACCTTAAAACAACCTTAAAACAAGGGGGCTATAATTGCCAAGAGGTCTCCATATTAAAATATATATATATATATACATTACACTTTTAATGAACAAGTTTTCAACCATTGGCATCTGTCTTTTGTTTTCTAAACTCTATGGTCAAAACAATAAGGGGTTATCCTCATATAAATGAGGTCCTTTGGGTATATTTATATCAGTTTTATGAGCATGTAGGGTGCACCAGGACATTACCTGGTGAATTAAATTTGTATAGGGGCTTTATTTTAAAGAAGGGTTTTTGAGATTTTTAACTAGGGGTCATAGGGGTCTTTAGGCCTTTTTTGATGACCTATTATATGTGTAAATATGTTTAAATTTATATATTTTTATAGTTTATTTGAATTGTGTTTTAACTTTACATGCCCAAGATACACACTGTTAGAGAAAAGTAGGCAACTGCCTTTCGAACCGTGGGTCTTGGGTGTTTATAGGGCTCTTGGCCACCTTGTATCTGGGGGTAAGTGCAGGGGTGGGGAGATTAGCTATGACATTACTAAAAGGGTTTTTAAGGTAGTGATATTTTCAGACTAAAATACAAAGAGAAGGGCTCAATTGGGAAAGGATGGTGCTTAATAGCCCACCCTATGGGATGGTACCCACCCAGGATGCATTTCTGCCCAATCTGTGCTTTTCTCAGAAGATAACTTTCCTGTAGTATATCAGTCTGACCCCATACAAAAGGACAGTCCAGTCCCCAAATACCAACCAATTCTCATCTGAACAAAGGATTTGTACGGCTAGCCCCAGGCTTATGTTTTGGCCTGTATGGGCCTTGTTAGTGAAGGTGCAGCTATATCACTCTAAGCACAGTGATATTTTCATTATGGGTGGTGGTTTCAATCAGCAAAACCTGGTATTTCAATTGTAAGAATAAACCTTAAATAGTAATTTGCAATATACTTAAAACTATGAAGCTGGTATAACTGGGAACACATTAATTGCACATGAAACCCAAAATGTATTCTTTCATGATTCAGATAGATTGTGCAATTCTAAATAACTTTCCAATTTATTTCTAAAATCTAGTTTGTTTCAGTCAGTTTGTATCCTTTGTTGAAAAATATAGCTAGGTGACGACTGCACATATATACCTCTTGTCATTGTCTTTCACTTAGCTCCCTGTAGTGCATTACTGCTTCTTCAACAAAGGATATCAAGAGAATGAAGCAAATTAGATAAGCTAAATAAATTGGAAAGTTGTTTAAAATGGTATTCTCTAGGCATATGGGTGGTTCCGGTGGAGGGGGAGCATGCAGGTGAAGCTGTGCTCTGATCTCCAGTCCCACAGCTGCTGGCAGTGATTTCGTGCCTCTCCCAATGCTTGGGAGTTTGCTCTCTGGACAGCAAATTTTATCACTCCTGGAACCCTGGTAGCGGCATTACACCCCGCTGCTCAAACAGACAAACTCTTAGGCATAATTTACCACTTGGACATATTTGGGGATGTCAGCATTTTGCCTATACCTAATCCCCCTAAGAACTTACAATACTATTTAATATAACAAGTGCCCTCCTTTTTCCCCTCTAAAGAGGTAAAAGAAAGAACTACTCCAAGGAAGCACTCACCTCCCCCATTCTGCCCCCTCCCTCCTACCTCTGGTGACGGCGGAGACTCCCTGCTTTGAAGCGGCGACTTACTGAGCTGAATTGGCTCCCCCCGCTCTGTGATATCGGCACACATTGACCCGGCTTCTGACGACGCTCCCATCCCCTCTCCCACCGGTGTTGCGTGAGAGGGGGTATAGGGGAGAAGGAGTCCGGGGCTGAGCGGATGAAGACAGCCTGATTTCTGCATAGGCCTGACGGGCCTTTTTTTTTCTGGGTCCCACCTCCTTCTCTCTCACCGATGCTGCATGAGAGAAGGCAGGCCGGCAGCGAAGATACAAACAGCAAGCCAGAATGGAACGTGGGAATCCTCTGGTGGTTCAACGCGGAGTCCCAGGTGACTCATTTCTGAAGGTGGCAAGCCGGAGGAGGAGGTGAGTCTGAGACCTGGTCTCAAGAGGGGATACATGAAGGGACTTTTTTACCTGAGGGTTAAACACTGGGACATTTATCTCTAAATAACAAGAATCAAGGGGGAAGGGAAAAAGGAAGAATGAAAAAGGAAGTATAAATCTATTTAAAAGATACACCGGGGAGAGATGGTATAAATAGCTTGACCTTCCACAAAGAAAAAAGGGGACAAAGAAAGAAGAAGGGAGAACCTTAAAGGCTTTACGATTGCTATTTAACTCAACATATAAAATCTAATTTTCTTCCTGGACTTTTCACTGGAACAGAAAAGGGAGAGAAAATGCAGAAATAAAGGGAGAATATGAAGCAGAAGGGAAGGAAGAGGAGAGAAAAAGAAGGGAAAAAGCAAAATTGCCCAATGCTGGTTTAAAAGGGGAGGGGCGAAAGAAGAAAGAAAGAAAAGAGAAAAAACTTACAGGACTCTGTACAAAAATTTCTCTCTGGCGGAATTCTTTTTTTTTTTTTTTTTTTTTTTTTTCCTTCTCAGAAGTATCTATTTCCCAAGAACAGTATATGACAATAATCAGAATGTGATACAACTGTTACAAATGTTACAAAATTTACATTTTGGCTGATATATGAATCTAGGATTATTAAGTTACAAAGGTTTAATATAGCTCTGTGGTATTATCACAGAAAGATTTAGACACACATTTAAACACTCCTTGTTTAAAGATTTAAGTGTTCATAGCACAATCAAATGGTTTAAAATGTTTCTCCTGGCTCTCTAGAGCAGTGATAGTAACATACTGGGCTGCACCCTGTTTAAGGATACACTTGCTGGCAGCAATATAAGGCTTATAGTATTTTTTATTTCTTAGGCTGGTTAGGCCTGAAGGTCATATATCTGCTAACATTATCTAGATTCACTAAAACCTCCTGGGTGGGGTCAGGATCTCAGACATCTAAATCCAATTCCTTAATGAGAGATGACCCCAAAAGCCTTAAATATTAATTCTGACTAACCGGGAGAAGTACAAAATTAAATCTCTTGGCTTTTATATAGCTGTGTCTTTAATCTAAATTACAGGTCATAGGCATATAAATTGTGCAAATTAGAAGTATCTGTCCCTGATTGGCAATATTTGAGAAAAACATATAATTGACACAATATATATATTTGTGATGACATAAGAGATTATGGTTAACAAGTTCTGAATGTCTATCATAGTGTTGTGGCCTGTTCATAGAAAGGATTATAGTATAACAAACTACCCTTGCTTATGAATCTGCAGGCATATAGCATCTAAAGGTCTTGATTTAATAAATGGCTTAATACATTATTATGGGTCCCTCAGAGCTGTGCCTATAACACGCTGTATTGTATAGTGATTAAAGGTTGTGAAGTATTTCATTTTTATTTCTATTAGGTTAAAAGGCCTCACACTATAATTTCCTAACCACACTACAAGAGAAGAAGGGTTGTAGATAGACCAATCTGGTAGTGGTGGAAAACCTCAGAAGTCTCAAATACTTATCCTGATTAAAAGGGAAAATTATTAAAATCAATTTCTGGGCTATTAGAAGGTCACACCATTTCTCTAGACTAAAGGGAAAAATCTTCCACATTTGTTGAGAGGAGAGGGGCAGAAGGGAGCGAAATCTAAGGTCTCTCCCCCCCCCCCCTTTTATCCCTAGTATTGATTGACTGAGCCCTCCCTTACCCTGATATTGAACACACACTGCTCAATATCAGTATATTATTGAAGCCTAAAGGTTGGCTGATTTTTGAAGCGCCTTAGCCACTATCAATAACTGCTTTCCTTTTGTCATATGCAACACCTTGGCTGGTCAAGTGACTCCCACCTACTTCTTTAAGGATTCATCTTTAAGTTAAAACTTTTTTTTTTTTTTTCTCCCCTGAAGAAATCACTCACGGAATTCCCTGGGTTTAATTTTTTACCCCAGGGTCACGTCACTATCACTTGATTAGGGTACGGGTCCCCTATTACTTTTCCCTTTCCCCCCCCCCCCCTTTTTTTTTTTTCTCTTCTCTTCTCTTCTTTCTTCACGTTTATTGTTAAGATTGCACAATATAGCACACGGTGTAAGTGTTCACAAAACTGATTTACTCCCGAATTGCACAGCACATGGATAAATTCCTTCACTCCCATTCCCGGACTCCTTCACCAGTCATGGCAGCTAAACAGAGAGAAAGGAGGACAAAGGTTGCTCCTGAAGTTCTCTCGGAAGTATCTATACCTACAGCCCCTATTTTGCCTATAAATGAATTAACCAATGTACAGGCCCTAGTGTCTAGTATCTCTGAGGCATTAACCCCTAAGTTTGATGCACTAAGATCTGAGATCAAGCAAGATATTAACTTACTTAGACACGAGATAAAGTTATTCTCTAACAGATTAGAAGAGGCTGAACAGAGGGTATCTGATCTGGAAGATCTCACTTCAGCACAGGGGTCCAATCTTAAAACCAACAATGCAATTATTACTAAACTGCAAAATAAAATTGAGGACCTGGAAAACCGCTCTAGGCGCAATAATATTCGCATCATAGGGGTCCCTGAGGGAGGGCAAACTGAAGAATTAAACACATTTATTCCTGAAATACTTGCACAGTTGCTTAAGATTTCTCCCAATCACCCACAGATAGTAGTAGAGAGGATACATAGATTGGGGAGACGATTAACAAACAGACAGGAAGATAACAGACCTAGACCGATAATTGCGAAGTTACTTAATTTCCAATATAAGGTCACGATACTCCAACATTTTCACAAAAATCAGCCAATTATGTATAAGGAAAATAAAATCTTAATATTTCAAGACTACTCAGTTGAAACATCTACTAGAAGAAGAAACCTGGCCCCAATCTGTTCAAAATTTATTCAACAAGGCTATCAGGCCTTAATAATTTACCCTTCTAAATTAAAAATCTATGTGAAAGGCGAGATTCATTTCTTTGACAACCCACAAGAGGCAGAAAAATTATTGCATCAATTAGATATTCAGGAAAAATAAAAAATTAATGGATAAGATTCATAATTATAGATCTAAGAGTTTGTTAGAATGGACAGAATTGTTTCTGTTCATTTTTTGTCCCTTTTTTTTTTTTTCTTCTTCTTTCCTCTCTTCTCTCTCCCTTTTTTTCCCTCTCCCCTCTCCTGTTCCCCGATTGGGTCTCCCCCCCATCTCAGGTGAATGATTAGTCCAGTTGCTAACTTTAAGCTAGTTTCCTGGAATGTGGGGGGTATTTCAACTCCCATCAAAAGAAAAGCAATTTTAACCCACGCAAGGCGGCTTAATTCTGATATTGTCTTCTTACAGGAGACCCACCTAACTCAGGTGGAAACTTTGAAGCTTAGACAAGGATGGGTAAAAGAAGTCTATGCCTCATCAGGTATCGGCAGGAAAAGGGGGGTAGCCATATTAGTGGGAAAAAGGTTAAAAGATGAAATTTTACAGGTCTTGACAGACCCTGAGGGGAGATATATATTTTTAAAGATTAAAATTGATAAGGTTGTTTTTTCACTCTGTAATATATATGCACCCAATATTATTGACCTCGAATTCTGGAACCAGCTCCAGGCCAAAATTCTTGCCTTTAGGGAAGGATATTTAATCCTTGGAGGAGACCTTAATATGGCCCCTCACTGTCCTTTGGACAGATTGAGAGAAAACAGGGAACAAAAAAAGAATAAAAAAGATAATCTAGAATCCAAATTACTGGCGAAAATAAAACAAAATTTGAATATTAGAGACATATGGAGGATTCAGAATCCTGATGTTTGGGAATTTACATGTTTATCTAAGGCACATAAGACTATGTCAAGAATTTATCTTTTTTTAATTGATGAAAGGTTATGCACAGCTAAAGTAAGAGCAAATATTCTACCTGTTTTCCTCTCTGATCATGGACCAATCTCGTTGAATTTTCAATTAGCAGTCTCTGGGTCGGGCTCTGTGTGGTTTCACTTTCCCTCCTTCTTAGCATCAGATATAAAATTTAAAGTACATTTGAGGACAAAATTCGAGGATTTTGTTCAATGTAATAGGGAATACTGGGAACGCCCCCTAATTTTCTGGGAAGCGGCCAAAGCAGTTATAAGAGGCGAAATTATTTCCTATAGTGCAATGATTAGTAAAAAGCTAAGATCCAGAGAAAAAGAATTAAATAATGCGGTGACCAACTCGTACAATCGCCTACTTCTGACCAAAAACCCGATCAATTGGGCAAGCTACATTAGGGCCAAAAACGATAAAGACACATTTGCAATATACAAAGAAACCCAGTCAGATTTAAAATTAAAATCCAAACTATATAGATATGGAAACAAATCTGGCAAATTACTTGCAAACCTGGTTAGGAACGACAGAAAGTCATTACTTATTGAAAAACTTCTTATTGATGGGAAGTTTTATACAGAAAGTACAGATATACATAAAGAAATGACTAAATATTACCAAGAGGTATATTCTCCGAGAAAATCTGATCTATCTCAGGCAGAGGATTTTTGGAGCAAAATTAGCTGCCCCAAAGTATCCGCAGAAGTAGTGGAAACCCTTAATACTCCGATAGAGCTAAAGGAAATAGAGAAAGCGATTTCTGAACTTACCACTAATAAGGCCGCTGGGCCCGATGGTTTACCAAGGGAATTTTACAAGATGCTGTCGTTAGAGATTGTGCCCCACCTCAATAAGGCATACAATGCTATGTACACCCAGGGGAAACCGGTACCGAAAGCCTTCTCAGCATCTTATACAACTTTTATTCTTAAAGGTGGAAAAGATCCAGCACAAAGGGAGTTATATAGACCAATAGCTCTACTAAATGTGGACTACAAGGTCTTTATGTCTATCTTGGCCAAAAGATTGCAAGTGATATTACCAAATATCATACATAAAGACCAAGCAGGCTTCCTAAATTCACGGAATTCCTCAGCTAAAATTAGAGAAGTCCTAGTGGTAACAGAATACTTTTTCAATGCTGAAAGGGAGGAGAGGGAGGAAGGGGAACATACCCCAGACTTAGCTATTGTGGCAATTGACGCGGAAAAGGCTTTTGATTCTATAAAGCACAACCATCTTTTCACCTCGCTGGGTCAATTTGGGTTCAAAGGCAACTTTCTAAAATGTATTTTAAATTTGTATACCCTTCCTTCCACTAGTATAATCGTCAATAACATTGTCTCTTCACAAATTGTGCTCAACAGAGGAACCAGACAGGGCTGCCCCCTTTCTCCCCTCCTTTTCAATCTGTCCATTGAGTCACTGGCTATTAAGATCAGGTCACAGCTGGAAGGTGTTAAGATAGGTAAACAGGAGATGAAATTAGCCTTATACGCGGACAATATCCTTGTTTATCTGTCAAATACTCGAGTTAATATACCCAAGCTCTCACAAATTATTAACCAATTTGGGTTATTTTCGGGGTATAAAACAAACGTAAACAAATCAGAGATCTATTGGCTCCGAAAAAACAAAGACTCCTTCTTGAACAGCCCCTTTAGAATAGTTAAGGACTCATTTAAGTATTTAGGTATAGTAATACCTACGAATCCACTTGACCTATATAACCTCAACATCCCTCCAATTCTGACAATATTTAAAGATAAACTAAGGACTTGGGAAAACCTACCCCTCTCTATATCAGGACGGATAGCCCTGTTCAAAATGGTACTTCTTCCTAAATTGCTGTATATATTACAGAATACTGCATTAATGCTATTTGATAGGGACATTTGAAGCCTAAACAGCTGGCTTAGAAGCTTCATATGGCAAACGAGAAAACCTAGGATAGCCCTGAATAAATTGACACAAGCCAAGATATTTGCAGGATTTGCATTACCTAACTTGCGGCTTTATAATCTTTCTTTCTTAGCACGTATTGCGGCAGACTGGATCTCCGGCAATAATTATGTTCTAAACAATGCATTGGAAGAGAGCATCTGTGATCCATACTTACCTTGCACACTATTACATTGCGCTCCAAAGGACATGCCACTTAGAATCAAGAAAATTAAAGCGATTTTTAAGCCATTAAAGGCATGGTGGAGGATAGGGAAGCTTCTTTCCTTTAATTGCAAAGTTTCCAAATATCTTCCCCTAAGGGGTAATCCATTATTTCAAGCTGGTCTAGACTCAGCTATCTTTAAAAAGTGGTATTCAGTGGGACTAAAAACGATAATACAATTTATTGATGAAGAGAATAAGTGTCTCAGAACATTTGAAGAAATTAAAAACAGCTTCAATCTCTCTAACAAGGAGTTTTATGCTTTTCTGCAAGCAAGGCATTATGTATCTGGGTTACTGAGGGAGGGTGAGTGGAACTGGGAGCTGGGTGACCTAGAGGACTGGCTTACATTAGTTAAGAAGGGCCGCATGTCCATCTCTTACTGCTACTATCTTTTAGGAGCTCAAGAGGGGAAACGTACTTTAGAGAAAATTGCTCAAGACTGGAGACTAATCATGGCACTAGAGCATGTTGATTGTAAATTCATTCAAAAATCCATTCACAAAGTGGCTCAGGCCACTCTCTCAGCAACATGGAGAGAAGCGCATCTTAAATTGATACATAAATTTCATTATACACCAGAAAAAGGGCATAAGCTTCAGAATCCTAATTTTCAAAAGTGTCCGAAATGTTCTCTGGTTGCAGCTGATATCATACACATGATGTTTAAATGCCCCCTGATTAGACAGTTCTGGCGTAAACTTGAATTTTGGATTAACACCTCTCTTAATATTTCTCCCTTGGAGTTGTCACCAAGCTTAATCATTTTCTGCTGCGACAATCAGGCAGAACAACATTTGAACGAAAAGATAATAAGTGTCTCCATTTTAGCAGCCAGATACCTAATATTTAAAAAATGGAAAACGAAAGAATTACCTTCGGTGGTAGAAATAAAAAATTACCTTAAAAAACAATGCATTTTAGAGCAACGTGATACGAACATCAACAATGAGAGTGACATCAGAAAATTCTTTGGTAAATGGGCACCATTTATTAAATCCCTCCCGATTACAAAAATAGAGTATATTATATTCCCCTTTCAAAACACAGAGCTGGTTTTACTGGGGCTTTGGTGAATGGATTGGACTCAGAAGAGTTGGTAGGGGGGGGAGGAGGAGGGAGAACTGAGGAGGAAGAATCCTTCCCCTTATTTTTTTTGTTTGTTTGTTTGTTTGTTTGTTTGTTTTTTGGGGTTTTTTTTTGTTTTTTTTCTCTGTTTTTTGTTTTTTTTTGTTTTTGTTTTGAGTTGCCAGTTCTTTTTTCTTTTTTTTTTTTTTGGGTTAGTAATTGTATGGAATTACAAATAAAAATATTTCAACAGGATAACCTTAAAACTTAAGGATTAATAGAGTTAATTTATTTTCTTTTTTTTAGGCTATCAGAGGCCAGAAAAAGCTTAGAAAATATTAGAGGGTTTTATGTTTGTTCTTTCTTGTTTTACCTTCTCTTTTGCTCATATGCAGGAATACTTGAATTGTCAATTGCTGGCCTAACTTACTTTACTTACTCTTTTTGAAATCAAATGTATTTGTTTAAACATGTTGAAATATACAATAAAAAATGAATATAAAAAAAAATAATGGTATTCTCTATCTGAATCATGAAAGATAAATTCTGGGTTTCATGCCCCTTTAAGGTGAGTCCCTTTAAGTAGTTTATTTATTTATTTGATAGAAAGGTATCTGTCATATTTGCAACTGCTGCTATAAATGGTAATACATTAAAATGATTGTGCTAGGTCTGTTCCCTCCAGGATGATACATTTTCTTCCAGTGACTTTGTTACCTGTTAAGCATCAGATGGTACTATAAAAAGTTGGAGTATTTTATAAGTGTCTTAGAATTTAATGATGAAATATTTATGTTATAAAAATGTGTAAGTACATTTTATTTAACTGTATAAGTGAATATAAATTTTTTTCATTTGACATTTTTTATCACCACAGCTACATTAAATACATTATTTATGACAAGAACACATAATTTATCTATTTATTTAGCTTGAAAACTCTAGATTTGCCATTGTATATCTTAAAGGCATTGCAATAAAATGTTTCTTAAAACATACAAGCGCATACATAATAGCCAAATTTCATGATATTTCTGGAGCATAATAAGGTGATTATTTCTGAAATACAAACAATTCAAACAGGGCCAGATAACGAGTGGAGCTTAAAATTGTGATTTTGGGATATAGATATTTGCGCTCCACTCAATTGTATGCTAGTATATGAAGTGCCCCACAATGTTAACACGACCTTGCATTCGCATTGCATGGAAGCTTTGTTCTCCAATGGGACACGGCATGAGAACTACAGGGCATGAGAACTAGAGTTGTTCAGCGATGGGTAGAAAATCTGAATATATATGTATAAAAGCATATACAGTGGGTATTGAAAAGAATCACTTTTTGTGATTTGCAGCCTGAAATAAATATTAGACACATGTATTTGCTTATCCATTACTCAGTGTAACTTATAACATCCAAGTGAAAGATATAACACCAACATGTCAGGCATAAATAAAGACAATTTAAAAACAGAATCACTGAGTTGGAAAAAGGATCACCCCCTCCCAAATAAACTCAATCAGGTATAGCTAATCACTTTCTCAACGGCACACACAAAGCCATTTGACCTTCAACTGTGATCGGCTGTGGGCATATTGATTAGCTCAGCATGAAAAGAGCTTTCATGGAGCATCTCAGTCCCTGGTAGTGCAACTGAAGCAAGCAATATACTATGGGTGGCATGGCACTGTCAAAAGATCTCTTGGATAATGGACAGGCACATGTCAGGAGATGGATACAAGAAAATATCAAAGGCATTATCAATGCCTAGTAGCACAGTGAAGTCTATTATTAAGCAATGGAAGGTATTTGGTACAACACAGACCCTCTCTGGATTTTTGTTTTCTAACAACCCACACCTGCCTTTTTTTTTTTTCATAAAAAACATTTTTTTGGTGGCATTTGGGGAACTTTTAGAAAATTAACCAGAGCTTGCCGTAGCAATAACCAGCCACTTTTAATGGCTGGTTATTTATTGCATGCCCGCAAATGGGCTAATTTGCCTGTTTGTGGGCGCAAGATAAATTAGTGCTTCACTTGTAATCTAGCCCACAGTAAGAAAAACAATTATATTTTCAAAATGTAATTAATGTAATTAGGAAAATGTAGTTGACAAACAGTATATAATTGCATAAAAGAAAAGCTCTAATATGTTAGGTCATTTTACTATCACACTATTGCTTGTATATAACTGTGTGTTTAATCGGGATTACAAATGGCTAAATGTCATAACCAATAGAACAGGATGAGTTATCCTTAGAGCAAATTTGCCCTGAGATAAAAACATAAAAAGAGAATTTAACACAGCCAACATTATTTAGAGTGCCCTATACTGTAAGGGTGAGATATTATCGCTCATGTTGGTGATTTGAAACCCAACATTTTTTTTCATGATTCAGACAGAGCAAACATTTTAAAAAACTTTCCAAATAACTTCTATTATTGATTTTGCTTTGTTCTCTTGGTATACTCTTGGTGAGCTAACTCAATACATTGGTAAGCCAATGACAGGAGGAATATATATGCAGCCATCAATCAACAACTAGCTCCTAGCGCTTGAGCACACAAATATACACATATATACACACATGTATCTACACACATACAAAACACATAGACAGAGAGACAAACAAGTAAAGGTATTGGTTCTCAAAGGTAAAGGTAGAGGACCATCAAAGTATGGCATAGTCCAAAGTAGAAAAGATCTGGAGCGCAAAAAGAAAAGGGAACTGCAATAGTGTGAGATCCAACAACACTTTTTATTAGCACGCAATTAAAATCTACTCACAAAATTTCCAAATAAGTCAAGCACATAGCATCAAACATGAAGAGTAATCCGGTGCTTCTCTCACGGCTGTATCCTTGCAAGACTCGGCGTGTGACGTCACCACCCGATCTACTGCCGCGAGATTTCAAACACACCTCTCTACTTCGTCAACTGTCAAACAGTTCAGATTCAAGCATTCGGCGCCTCAACGCGTTTCCCCGCCCCTTCTGGCGGCTTTCTCAAGAGTACCAAATGCTTACAAAAGGCTCCTATTTGTACTGATGCGATACTAGTGCCCCCTGCTGTCAAAAGAGTAGCTCTTCAAATGAAAACTATACTAAATTTGATATTATCCTTTTGTGTCAGCTTCGGGCAATACACCAATACATTGTAGTACAAAATACATAATATAATACATTATTAGCTCCAACTTAGGCAATAATTATAACATCATATATAGTACATTCAATTACATCATTCAATATGCTTTAAAAACACCTCATTAAATAAAAACATATATTTTTTGGTGATTGACGTTGTGCATAAAAACATTCAATTGTACGATAATTAATATACACCAAGTGTTTTAAAAAATTATTTAAAAATAAATTCTAACTGTATGTTAATATGTACACGTCAATCCTATTAAAAAGTTAAAAATAATAAATTCATTTACAGAATTGATTTATAATCTAGATTTTGTACAAAACATTAAAACATTAAAAGTATTCATTCAAAACAGAGTTAGAATATTTCATTTAAATAAGTTACTTATGTTAAAATAAATAATAAATTATAAACTCTGAAATGTCAAAAAACTTTTTAAGGGATGTCCCATACTTCTCTACACCTTTATCACATTTCTAGAGATAGTGAATACTACTAAATTTTTTCAGACACTATATAAACGCTGTAATAGCTATATCCACATTCAAACCCTTAGGAGCGAGGGTGCCTAATTTGTGAATCCAGAAGGTTTCCCTCCTTCTCAATTTTAATAAGCGATCACCCCCCATAGGGTCTTTGGGAACAATTTCTATCCCCTTAATGGTCAGACTAGAAGGATCACAATTATGTTTTTCTGCAAAATGTCTTGGGACACTATGTTTTAAGAATGATTTTTTAATATTTGCAGAATGTTCACTGAACCTTTTGGATAAAATTCTTTTGGTCCTGCCCACATATTGCAGGCCACACCCACATTCCAATAAATACACTACATACACACTTTTACAGGTGATAAAAAATTTTACTTTAAATTCCTGCCCCGTTGTATTTGATTTAATTATTGATCTTTGTGAGTTAATATTCTTGCACATTGGGCAGCGAGATTTATTGCATTTATATGTTCCCTTTAGTTTTAAAAACATTTTTTGGGGGTTAGTTTTCGAGTCTCTATTTGTTTTATTTACATTGCGGCAGTAGATCGGGTGGTGACGTCACACGCCGAGTCTTGCAAGGATACAGCCGTGAGAGAAGCACCGGATTACTCTTCATGTTTGATGCTATGTGCTTGACTTATTTGGAAATTTTGTGAGTAGATTTTAATTGCGTGCTAATAAAAAGTGTTGTTGGATCTCACACTATTGCAGTTCCCTTTTCTTTTTGCGCTCCAGATCTTTTCTACTTTGGATTATTCTACCCGGCTGCCGGACAAACAGCCAACCCCCTGTGAGCAGCAGTTTGAAAGGTGACTGATACAAAGTGTGTAACGCTGGAGGACATTTGCTACACTTTATAAAATCAAAGCTTATGGACATTACAGACATTTATATCAGTAAGAACATTGATCAATTGATTAGTTCATAAGTGTGTACTATTATTAAGATTACTGGAAATTTATTGATTCCTCCTTTTTAACTATTCATAATTTGGTTGAGACAAGCGCTTCTAGTTTCATATATCTAAAGTATGGCATAGGTTGAACATAAGATATAAATTATAATTTTAATAAGAGAAAATCGGTACAAAAGTTCAAAACACTCTAAAAGAGCAAAACTATATAATAATGAAAACATAGTAACATTACCCTAGAAACAAGAACTGGTACTAAAATATTAGCAGTGCTGCACAAATAATGTAGAAAAGCACTATAGGGAAAGATGGAATGCAACATGTGACCACAAAGGACAAAGCTCTCCATGTCAAACGCTCAGCAATATGCATATAGGTAAGTCCCCAGCAGGCAGCAATGCTCATAGGTAAATATTCTGTAAGTCTTTTGAAGGCTATAGAGGCTGGATAGGTAAAAGAGCACCCTGACATTAAATATAACTGTAGCATAAAAAGAGCAATGTCATATAAGAGATTATATTACCCATTCTTTCTTCCACACGGAGAAAAGATTCCCTAATACGCCCCAACCGAATAGTTCCCAATAAACACACAAACACCAAGTTGGAGGAAGACCGGTCATGGTCAAATTTATTAACAACTTATTAGGGATAAGTACTGGTACTAAAATATTTTCTCACAAATTTATATTCATTTTAAGGAAATGAAAATCCGAATGAATGCACAAAGAAAATGATAGCAAACAAAAAATACTTTCAAAAATCATCATGCTTTATTTTTTTCTTACAATTTTTTTAAGAGGTTAATACTTTGCACAATAATTCAATCCTCTTCTTGCCAAAGCTCTGGCTGTGCAAACGGGAGGCTTAGCGTGCTCGGCTCCAAGGACCGGCACTAAAGTTAGCGCACTGAGATAAGTATTGTATTGACATGTGATTTTTTTACAAAAAGAAATGTAAATGTTTAACTATAACTGAGTATTTGTTTCATTGTAAACTAAATGAATACCAAATTATACAGCCACCGAATATTTTGAAATGAATATCCCTGAATATTCAAAATAAAAAATCTCATGCCAAACAAAAATTTCTCGGATGCACATCTATGCAAATTATTATTATTAGCCAACATAGGGCTAGATTACGAATGGCTCGCTAACAGTTACGCGTGAGTGAAAAGGGATTTAACGCAGGTGTAATTGCGCAAGTCACGTTTCTCGCTTGTATTATAAGTTGAAAGTAAACGTGATCGCTTAAGTGCAATTGAAGTTAACACGTGTCAGAATATCGCGTCCTCAGAGTTCTGGTTTTGCAAACTAAAAAGTGACTCAAAACACTTTAAAAATACATTATATGTACAGTTACACTCAAAATAACATTATCTAATAAAATAATATATGCGTGCACATATGTATTTATATAGGTATATATGTATTTACAGATATATATATACACATATAAACACATAAATACATATGTATACATATATATATATATTTTTTTTTTTTTTGCATTGGAGCCCTTTGCACTTACTATAAGTAGATGAGAACATTAGAACACATATTTATTCAATATTTATTTTTAATAACGTGTTATACTGTGTATTTACAGTAAATATTTCACACTCCATTGTTGTGCACACAGGGGAATATGTTCTAAGTATTTATATATATATATATATATATATATATATATATATATATATACAGAATATATATATATATATATATATATCTTTATATATATATATATATATAACTATATATAATCATGTATATATATATATATATATAATCTTTATATATCTATAACTATATATAATGCATCTTTATATATATATATATATATATAACTATATATAATCATGTATATATATATATATATATATAATCTTTATATATCTATAACTATATATAATCATGTATATATATATATATATATATATATAAAATCTTTAAATATCTATAACTATATATAATCATGTATATATATATATATATATATATATATATATAATCTTTATATATCTATAACTATATATAATCATGTATATATATATATATATATATATATATATATATATATATATATATATATATATATATATATATAATCTTTATATATCTATAACTATATATAATCATGTATATATATATAATCTTTATATATCTATAACTATATATAATCATGTATATATATATATAATCTTTATATATCTATAACTATATATAATCATGTATATATATATATAATCTTTATATATCTATAACTATATATAATCATGTATATATATATATAATCTTTATATGTCTATAACTATATATAATCATGTATATATATATAATCTTTATATATCTATAACTATATATAATCATGTATATATATATATATATATATATATATATATATATATATATATATATATATATATATATATATATATATATATAATCTTTATATATCTATAACTATATATAATCATGTATATATATATATATATATATAATCTTTATATATCTATAACTATATATAATCATGTGTATATATATATAATCTTTATATATCTATAACTATATATAATCATGTATATATATATATATATATATATATATATATATAATCTTTATATATCTATAACTATATATAATCATGTATATATATATATATATATATATATATATATAATCTTTATATATCTATAACTATATATAATCATGTATATATATATATATATATATATATATATATATATATATATATATATATAATCTTTATATATCTATAACTACATATAATCATGTATATATATATATATATATATATAATCTTTATATATCTATAACTATATATAATCATGTGTATATATATATATATATATAATCTTTATATATCTATAACTATATATAATCATGTATATATATATATATATATATATATATATATATATATATATATATATATATATATATATATATATATATATATATAATCTTTATATATCTATAACTATATATAATCATGTATATATATATAATCTTTATATATCTATAACTATATATAATCATGTATATATATATATATATATATATATATAATCTTTATATATCTATAACTATATATAATCATGTATATCTATATAATCTTTATATATCTATAACTATATATAATCATGTATATATATATATAATCTTTATATATCTATAACTATATATAATCATGTATATATATATAATCTTTATATATCTATAACTATATATAATCATGTATATATATATAATCTTTATATATCTATAACTATATATAATCATGTATATATATATATATATATATATAATCTTTATATATCTATAACTATATATAATCATGTATATATATATATATAATCTTTATATATCTATAACTATATATAATCATGTATATATATATAATCTTTATATATCTATAACTATATATAATCATGTATATATAGGTATAGATATATATTTTACCAATAAAACACCATGTATATAGAAATATGTATTTATAAATAAATAGAATATAATCTGCTATGTGGATAACATTGGAATGTGGACTATTAATATTTTTATTTTTGGGTTAGTGCACTTAAGTAAATGCAATCGGGTTCGCACGTTAGTAAGGGTATTTTTCCCCCCACTTTTTGCACTCTATTAAAGTCTATGGGGAATATGTTAGCGGGGTCGCAATATTCTAAGTTTGTCTGTTCGCACGAGTCGAGTTAGTGCTCTTGCAAAAAGTTTTTACTTTTAACTTGCAATACGTTGACGTGGGATTTTTTTACACCTTTTTTGCTCCTTTTACTTTACCGCACACTCAATAGTCTAAGTTTGGCTTTATGGTGCTTTCCGAGTTAGCCCGTGAGAGAAAACAGTTTACTTTAAACCCAACGTGCACAAAAAGTTTACTGCTAGTACAGTTTACACTTAAGTGGGAGCGTTAAATAATGCTCCACTTGTAATCAAGTCCTAAACTTTTTATTAAATATATATAAATAACCAGATGGTGGCAACTGAGTTCCTAACACTCACCCTTACTACAGCTGGCCACAGCCCGAGTTCTAACACCTGCAATGAAGCATATCACTCCATCATAAAATGAGTAAGGGACTTTAATGAGCTTTCTGGCACACATATTTACTAGGATGGTTACCCCTAGTCCTGGATCTTGTGAGCATCACCCGCACCCCCTGTTCAGCCTGGCTGTCACTCATTTCCTATTTAGATACAAGGTAATCACAGAAGTAAAAAGTATATTAATATACTGTAACTGTGTTGGTTATGCAAAACTGGATCTTTTTACATATAATTGATGGTATTTTGGTACATTATATAATTATGTTACGGTTAAAGTCAGAAATTGGGTAATCCTAAAATTACCCAGGTAATCGTAGGATTACCCAGTGGCTGTGGGTAAAGCCCAAAATAAGATAATACTTTGGACTTTACCCGGGTAATCCTAGGATTAACCAAATGCTTCTGGATAAATCTAATAAAATCATTAATTGTGCTTTACCCGGGTAATGCTAGAAAAACACACCAACAGTAAATGAAACATTTTTATTTCGAATTACACACTTATGTTTCTTACAATGTTTTTGTTGCAACAACAGAAAATATTTTTTTTTATATTTCATATGTGGATTTTTCATATGTTTTGTACCCTGTTTTAAATGTTTACACAATTTTACAACATGACACATTTTTATTCATTAATCATTTTTATTTTTCAAAGTTAAACTTTGTTTTTCAAAACTAAATTTTTTTATTTTTCATATGTGGATTTTTCTTATATTTTCTACCATGTTTTTATTTTACAACAACAGGAAATTAAGGTCACTGCATGCACAACCAGAAAGATCATAGTTTGGTTTTTACCCGGGTAATCCTAGGATTACCCAAATGCTTCTGGATAAAGCTAAGAAAATCATTAATTGTGCTTTATCCGGGTAATGCTAGGAAAACACACCAACAGTAAAAGAAACATTTTTATTTTGGATTACACAAACACTTATGTTTCTTCAATGTTTTTGTTACAACAGGAAATTAAACATTTTGCATCTCATATGTGGATTTTTCATGTTTTGTTCCATTTTTTTTCACAATTTTTTTTTTCTAAATTAAACATTTTTATTTTTCCTGTTTTCTACCATGATTTTTAGCAACAACAGGAAATTAAACGTTTTTGTGTTATTGTGTTCTTGGATAGACCGGACTGTCTGTCACACAATCATTCTGTCTGAGAAACTTTAAAAGCAGATCATGGGGGGGTGGGTCCCATGTTTAGGTTCCCAGAGGCGGTTGCGGAGCCCGAGGTTCTGATTAGAACAGAATTCTCTTGATCGTATCTGCCCTCAACCATTAATGATTTGATTGGTACATATCTCTGTAAGGTCACTGCATGCACAACCAATCGGATAAGATCATGCATTAACGGCTGAAGGCAGATATGCTCCAGAGAGTTCTGTTCCAATCAGAGATTTGGGCGCCGCAACCACCTCTGGGAACCTAACCATGGGTCCCAACCCCCACAACGCGCTTTTAAAGGTTATCCAATGGACATTTGTCTGTCTGATTATTATCTGTCATACACGCATTCTGTCCGAGAACCTTTGTGGGGGTGGGTAAAGCACAATTAATAATTTTATTAGCTTTATCCAGAAGCATTTGGTAATCCAAGGATTACCTGGGTAAAGTCCAAAGTATTATCTTTCCTAGGATTACCCAGATTTCTGGTTTTACCGGTATATAAGTGTTTTATTCCATATAAACAAGTGACGTTTCAGGATGTTCACCCCTTCATCAGACCAACAATTGTACAGAGTGAATCAAACATTCTATACCCATTGAAACCCCACCCACTGTGCAAAAAAACGCCCAACTGTTGCCATAGCAAATATAGAAAAAACAAAAAACAAATACAATGTAAATGCTCATAGTTACTAATCCTGTGTTAATATTATACAGTGCAGTAATTAACATATAGTGTAGTAATAGTGGGACCATTTGCAGAACATCACTGAGTATAGATCCTTGTTAGTGGTAAAAACAAATTCTCTATTTAACATTATCACAAACCTCAGTTGTTTACTCACCTCAATTGAGGACAATGTCTAAGACACTTAAGAAGGATTGTCATATTATTAACAGTGATGCCTCTTTACCTTTTGATACATATGCACCACCAAGAACGGGGTTTAAGCGAGGTAAAAACCTCAGGAATCTTTTGATGCATACTGACCCCCAACATTGTTACAAAACAGAAACTTGGCTAAAAACAAAAACTTGGATCATTTAGGTGCCCTAGTTGCATAACATGTGATTCTATGATACAAGGGAGTGACTTTAGACACATGCATACCAATCAGAGGTTTAAGATGAAACATTATTTGACCTGCACAACGAAATGTGTAATATAAATGCTCAGATGCATTTGTGGTCTGTTTTACATTGGGAAAACGACAGACAATATAAAGAAATGTATGGCCAATCACATGAGTGCCATTCGGGCTGCCGTAGACAAGGGTAACAGCGATCAGCCTGTAGCCAGGCACTTTGAGGAGAAGGGCCACACTGTCAAGTACCTACGATTCCAACTGATAGATCATGTTCCCCCTCTGAAGAGGGGTGGGAATAGGGACCAGCACCATTTATAACTAGAAGCACAATGGATCTACAGGCTTGATACGGTACAACCCAGGGGCCTTAACACAAATATGGACTGGCACTGCTTCTTGTAGATAGACTTTGATTTACTGATCTTATTAATCTGATCCGTATATAATTGCTTAGTTTAATTTCCCCCATGCTATAACTGAAATGAGACATTTAAGATATATATATATATATATATATATATATATATATATATACAGCAGGTAGTGGCAGGTGCACTCTCACTAACACTTTAATTCCAAATGCCAGGGTGCTAGAATATGGTGTAGAATATGGAAATCAGGAGACAGCACTCACTGGTCTTGACAATACTGGATTTATTCAGTGACGTTTCGGGGAATACACCCCTTCATCAGACCAAAGTACATAGAATGAAGCAAACATTTATACTGTTCCATAAGACCCTCCCCCAGTGTGAACATGCGCCAAAATTGTTGCCATGGTAACCACCAAGTGTCAACAAACCCCATATAAATGAATTAAAAAACAAATGAAATATACCACAATATACCAAATAAGTGAACATTGCAACCATGTACATATACAGAGCAAGTGGGAATCATAATGCAAACGGTAGATACAAATAAAGATCAAACAGAATATCAATAGAAAAAAAGTATTCAGCACAGATAGACTTTATGTAACCGATGAGCAGCAGTTAACAGGACCAATGAGCAATGCATAGATTAAACGTTTCATTACAGGCTTATACTGAGCAAGCAATATATACATATACAGGGCATACAGGCAGGTAGAAAAGATAGCGGAACAACTATAAGTAGAAATCACACTGCAGGCATATATTAGCAGGGGGTGTCCAAGGTATAAGTATTTTGGACTTATCTCATTAGTATCAATGTAGCGCTGGCAGGAAGAAGGGCTATCAAGGCACATGAACATGGAGTAACCAGTAAAACACTCTATGCATACAGATAAGGAGAAGATAAATACCTGATGGGTTTAGAGGGATATAGCTCCGCGGAGAGTTGTGTGAGTTATCGGAGATACAATAAGCTTGGAGTACTGCACATGCGTATCGCTATCAAACAACGCCCCTAAGGCTATCGCTATGTGAAAGTTAATTGGTTAGAGGCAACAAACAGCTAAAGACAGCAGCAAGAGCAGATGGAAAAAGAGATCCCTGGATACGCATAGCCAGAGATTGTAAGGGACACCCTTACACGGTGTAAAAATTCATATGGTGTAAAAATTCATATTCAAATTCATATGATCTGCCATATATAGCACAGACACAGTCCCTAACATGGTCAAATGCAGGAATATTGAGCTAATCAATAGTTGGTAGATCCATTAGCACCGGATGTTAAACGGAAGAATTAATCAAGGGGGCATATTGTACAGAAGAGTACATGCACAGTGGATAAAAAAAGTACATGTATAGTATATCAAAAAAGCAAATTTGATTTAAAAAAAGGCAAATTTTGATTTTACAAAAAGCCAAATTTGATTAAAAAATAAACAATTAACCTATTGTATTAAAACAAGGGTGGAAAAAAGCACACACAACACAACTCAAGGGATCGCTATGTATACCCCAAAGGCACAAAAAATACACAAAAGATATATATAAGATAAAGTATGCGGTCATATCCAAATGTCCAATGGCTAAATACACAATGTAAGCCAACCTCCGTTATATGACACACCAAATATTTTACAGGTATTCACATAGACAAACCCAATGGATTGCAGGTATACACATAGACATAGAATTCAATGTCCAATACCCACGTATAGGTCTTAAGGATGAAACCAGGTAATAAATGTCCACAATATCCAAAAGCAATGGAGAACATCAGAAAGTCAAAAAATAAGTCAAATAATAAGTAAACAACAATCGTTTCTGTGGACTAGCCACAGATAGTAAACACAGTGTTTACAGGGAAAAAAAAGGTGGTACCTGTGTCTTCTGATGTCACAAGAAGCAATGCCAGTCGATGCTCATGTTAAGGCCGTGTGGGTGGACTGTGTTCAATTTATAAATCCATTCAGCCTCTCTATGGAGTAGTAGCTTGTCATGGTCCCCCCCGCGGTTTAGCGGAGGGATGTGGTCAATCAGCTTGAACCTAAGATCAGATACTGTGTGGCCCATCTCCAAAAAGTGCCTGGCCATGGGTTGGTCACTCTTCCCCTTATCAATGGCTGCTTGTATGGCACTTCTGTGATTCACCATCCTCTTTTTTATGTCATCAGAAGTTTTTCCAATGTAGAATAAACCACAATTGCAGTTCAGCATGTATATCACATATTGTGTGGTACACGTAAGGTAATGTTTAATTTTAAACAACTCATTCGTGTGAGGATGTCAGAATTGACTGCCTTGGAGCATTGAATTGCACGTCACACAACTGGGGCACTTAAATGATCCTTTTTTAGTGGGTCAAGTTTTTTTACTGTAGCTGTTAATGGGGTCTGTTTTCATCAGTATGTCTTTTAAATTCCTCCCTCTCTTGTAACCAATTCTTGGAGGGCCATACCCACGGTATGGTAATGATGCATCTGATTCAATTATGTCCCATTTCTCTTTCAATGTCATACCCAGTGTCCTTGTGTCTGGGGAGTAAGTAGTGATGAAATTCATTCTGGTCTCGGGGTCCACACTTGTCCTGTTCTCTGTGATATCCTTTCTAGCTTTCTTAATCAGTTCATTATTATAGCCCATGTTCCGGGACCTTTCCTCCATTTCATTCAGCTGGGTGTTCCTTCTGATGTCAGAAGAGTTAATTCTTGTAACCCGTAGTAGCTGCACTTTTGGAATAGCTCTTATAAGAGATCTAGGGTGGAAGCTGGAGGCATGCAGCAGTGTATTACGGTCGGTTTCTTTCTTAAACAGGGTTGTACCCAGGCCAGAGTCTTCTTTAAATTCTTAGATCTAAAAAATCTACTTCATTGTAGCTTGACACCTCTTTCAGTTTCACCTGGTCACCCATTGTATTCAGCTTTCTCACCCATTCCTGGAATGATTCTGTAGTACCTCTCCACACCACGATGATGTCAACAATGTACCTTTTATAAAAAAGTACCTGTTCATGTTCATATACCTTGAAGACATTCTCCTCCATGTGTTCCATAGAGAGATTTGCGAAGGCCGGGGCCATATTGGAGCCCATCGCCTTTCCCATCAACTGGTGGTAAAATCTCTTCTCAAATTTGAAATAGTTCATCTTCAGGCATAGAGCTAGTAAATCAATGATGAACCCATCCGGGGGTCCAATGTAGGGATGTTTTTCCAGACTTCATCTTACGATATCCATACCCATTTCATGAGGTATAATAGTGTAAAGACTTGCTCACCTGGTAGTATTTCGGTTAGTGCAGCTAGGTCTTTAATTAATGCAGTGGAGTCTCTCAGGTATGAC
This sequence comes from Bombina bombina, assembly GCF_027579735.1. Classification (NCBI taxonomy): domain Eukaryota; kingdom Metazoa; phylum Chordata; class Amphibia; order Anura; family Bombinatoridae; genus Bombina; species Bombina bombina. The sequence continues at coordinate 1,120,320,001 of NC_069503.1, forward strand.
CTCATATTAGTCACCATAGGTTGTAGAATGGAGTCTATATACGTGGCCCAAGGTTGAAGGAGTGAACCCCTGGCAGAGACAATCGGTCTCCCAGGTGGATGGTCCAGTTGTTTATGAATTTTAGGCAGTGTATACAGGATTGGTCTGATTGGGTAGTCAGTAATCATCCAGTCCCGTAATCTTGAGTCAATCCAATTAATCTCTGCCCCATGTTCAATAAGGGCATCAATCTGTGCTTTGTAGGTAATGGTCGGGTCTCAGGGCAGTGCCATATAAGTTGCAGTATCTGCCAGTTGTTTATCAATCTCCATTTTGTAGTCTTTGTAGTATTGTAGGACTATCGCACCCCCTTTGTCCGCCGGGCGTATGACAATTGAATCATCAGCTGTAAGCGATCTTATGGCCTCCCAGTCAGAGGTAGTCATGTTGTTTCTATACTTCATCTGGCAGCCAACATTCAATTTTTGTTGTATAATCCTTGTGTATGTCCTTATACTAGGATTAATAGTGGGAGGATCAAATGAACTTGGTTTCTTAAATGAGTGGGGCTGGTCCTCAAATATTTTCCCTTGGAAGTAATCCCCCAATTTAAATTGTCTTTGGAATTTCATTGTATCAATGTATGTGGAGAATTTATTTGTAGCTGTAGTAGGTACAAATGATAGTCCCTTCTTTAGAACCTTTATTTCTTGTTCACTCAGGGTATGTTGGCTCAGGTTCACTGTCACATCCTCCTCCTCCTGCGCTGGTACAGTGGTCTTCCTCCATACCCCGCCCCTTCTGACATGCAGTCTTCTCCTCTGCCTCTGGAGCGGGTAGTAATTCCTAAAAAAGGCTTTGTGCCTGTATTGCTTTGTTGTTCTTGTTGTGGGTTGACTGTGCAATCTGAGTCCGACCCTGAGCTTGTGTCCACCGTATTTAACTGGCGGTGTCCATAGGTCCTGATTCGTCTTTGTCTCCTGGGCTGGTAGTATGTTCTTTCAACCGGTCCTAAGGTCCATCGATAAACTTTTTTGTCTTTATAGTCGTCCATAACGTAGCCCAATTTCTTATTCTTGAAGGCAACTAGCGCGTTGTTATACTCGAGTAATTGTGTCGCTATTTTCTCAGTCCAGTTCTCAGACTTATCTTGTTGCAAGATCAGACTTTTAGCCTCTTCAATGATACTAATATCATCCTTTGTCTTTTGTAGCAAATTTCTTATTTCCTCCACTACTAGTAGTATTAAATCCAGGGAACATTTGTTAAGGACCGCACACCACTTTTTGCAAAACTCAGGATTCTGTCTGCCAATGGTGGGTACGTTGTTAATTCTGAAACCCCTAGGTATTAGTCTTTTCCTGTGGTATTCAGAGAGGTATATTCCGTGTAGTTTTAAATCTACCTCTTCATGATTTGGTTAAATACAGTCATTGCATCTTCTGCTTGGTTACTTGGTAATAAAGTGTCGAACAATATCCGTGCTGCATCTGTGTCACTCAAGGACAAAGTTTCAACACCCTCAATCTCAGGTGGAATAGTAGCCGTGGTCTGTGTTAACCCACTTGGTTCCATGATGTTTAGGTGCTCGTAGCAGTACTTTGTGCAAAGTGAACACAATAGTCCTTCACCGTGGTGAATGTAAAATGAAGACACAACTGTTCCAAATAACAACTGAGTGGTGGGTCCAATACAGTAAACAATGGTGGGTGCAGCCAGAGGGTTAGATATACAGCAGGTAGTGGCAGGTGCACTCTCACTAACACTTTAATTCCAAATGCCAGGGTGCTAGAATATGGTGTAGAATATGGAAATCAGGAGACAGCACTCACTGGTCCTGACAATACTGGATTTATTCAGTGACGTTTCGGGGAATACACCCCTTCATCAGACCAAAGTACATAGAATGAAGCAAACATTTATACTGTTCCATAAGACCCTCCCCCAGTGTGAAAATGCGCCAAAATTGTTGCCATGGCAACCACCAAGTGTCAACAAACCCCATACAAATGAATTAAAAAACAAATTAAATATACCACAATATACCAAATAAGTGAACATTGCAACCATGTACATATACAGAGCAAGTGGGAATCATAATGCAAACGGTAGATACAATTAAAGATCAAACAGAATATCAATAGAAAAAAGTATTCAGCATAGATAGACATTATGTAACCGATGAGCAGCAGTTAACAGGACCAATGAGCAATGCATAAATTAAACGTTTCATTACAGGCTTATACTGAGCAAGCAATATATACATATACAGGGCATACAGGCAGGTAGAAAAGATAGCGGAACAACTATAAGTAGAAATCACACTGCAGGCATATATTAGCAGGGGGTGTCCAAGGTATAAGTATTGGGACTTATCTCATTAGTATCAATGTAGCGCTGGCAGGAAGAAGGGCTATCAAGGCACATGAACATGGAGTAACCAGTAAAACACTCTATGCATACAGATAAGGAGAAGATAAATACCTGATGGGTTTAGAGGGATATAGCTCCGCGGAGAGTTGTGTGAGTTACCGGAGATACAATAAGCTTGGAGTACTGCACATGCGTATCGCTATCAAACAACGCCCCTAAGGCTATCGCTATGTGAAAGTTAATTGGTTAGAGGAGACAAGCCCCTTTGTTGTCAACAGGCAACGAACAGCTAAAGACAGCAGCAAGAGCAGCTGGAAAAAGAGATCCCTGGATACGCATAGCCAGATATTGTAAGGGACACCCTTACACGGTGTAAAAATTCATATATGATCTGCCATATATAGCACAGACACAGTCCCTAACATGGTCAAATGCAGGAATATTGAGCTAATCAATAGTTGGTAGATCCATTCGCACCGGATGGTAAACGGAAGAATTAATCAAGGGGGCATATTGTACAGAAGAGTACATGCACAGTGGATAAAAAAGTACATGTATAGTATATCAAAAAAGCTAATTTGATTTTAAAAAAGGCAAATTTTGATTTTACAAAAAGCCAAATTTGATTAAAAAATAAACAATTAACCAATTGTATTAAAACAAGGGTGGAAAAAGGCACACACAACACAACTCAAGGGATCGCTATGTATACTCCAAATGCACAAAAAATACACAAAAGATATATATAAGATATAGTATGCGGTCATATCGAAAGCTCCAATGGCTAAATGCACAATGTAAGGCAACCTCCGTTATATGACACACCAAATATTTTACAGGTATTCACATAGACAAACCCAATGGATTGCAGGTATACACATAGACATAGAATTCAATGTCCAATACCCACGTATGGGTCTTAAGGATGAAACCAGGTAATAAATGTCCACAATATCCAAAACAATGGAGATCATCAGAAAGTAAAAAAATAAGTCAAATAATAAGTAAACAACAATCGTTTCCGTGGACTAGCCACAGAGAGTAAACACACTGGGGGAGGGTTTTATGGAACAGTATAAATGTTTGCTTCATTCTATGTACTTTGGTCTGATGAAGGGGTGTATTCCCCGAAACGTCACTGAATAAATCCAGTATTGTCAAGACCAGTGAGTGCTGTCTCCTGATTTCCATATATATATATATATATATATATATATATATATATATATATATATATATATATATATATATATATATATATATATATATATATATATATATAAATGGATGTACTATACACATAGTGTACATTTACATATGCTCCCTGATGCTAGCTTTATCTATGTGTTTAATTCTATTTTGATAGTCTGATCCATATATAATTGATTAGTTTACTTTCCCCATGATGTAACTAAAATGAGACACTTTAGAGATGTATATGGATGTACCATACACATAGTGAAAATTGATGTATGCTCCCTCATGCTAGCTTTATCTATGTGTTTAATTCTGTATGTTTAACTAGACTTTTGGATTGCATTTTTTTTAATATACTTCGATCAGTTTGTCTACTGTACATGTAGGTAACTCTGAGGATACATTTGGAGAAATATCTTAGACAATAGCTGGTATATAGACTTGTTATCTCCATTCCTAGGTCCAATACAGTACTATAGGTACAACTATAGGAGTTGGAAGTGATTTAACTAGACATTTGTATCTTTATACACATCTATACATTGATGTTGATATTATTATATCAAATAGTGATACATTTAGGATACACATTGCTACATTCCCTTGTTGTTGTTACACTTCGTTAGAGGGTGGGGCTTAAGAGGCCATTTTCTCAGAGCAGGAATAATAATGATAATATTTAATAGAGAATTTGTTTTTACCACCAACAAAAATTGTCTATACTCAGTGATTTTCTACAAATGATCCCACTATTACTACACTATGGTGCCTATTTATCAAGCTGTCAACCGCAAATACGCTGGAATTCCGCAGCGTAATTGTGGCGAGCCTGACTCGTCTTAGTTATCAAAGGCTACAGACCGTCAAAGTAGAATTTTGTGACGTAACATACGATCCGCCGGACTCAGTCCGACACAGATCGATGCTTACGTCATTACAGATGTTCCGAAAGAAAATTCGGCACTATCTGACTACTTTTGCTAGTTAGCAAATGTCTACCAGGTACGCTCGGCACTATTCCGGCCCAGCGTACCTGGTTTTCAATCCGTCGCCCTGGAAGTGGCAGATACCATAGGAATCAATGGGAGTCTGAAAGCAGCAAAAGCTCATGTTCGCTGCTGCCCGATATCCCATTGATTCCTATGGGATAATAAAAGTAATGTTTACACCTAGCACCCTAACATGTACCCCGAGTCTAAACACCCCTAATCTGCCGCCCCCTACACCGCCACCACCTACATAATGTTATTAACCCCTAATCTGCTGCCCCCTACACCGCCGCCACCTACATTATACTTTTTACCCCTAATCTGCCGCCCGTCACCGCCGCCACCTACATAAAAGTATTAACCCCTATCCCGCCACTCCCGGAGCCCACTGCAACTAAATAAATGTATTAACCCCTAAACCCCTGGCCTCCCATATCACTACCACATACTAAACCTATTAACCCCTAAACCGCCAGCCCCCCACATCGCCATAAACTAAATTAAACTATTAACCCCTAAACCTAACAATCCGCTAACTTTATATGAAATATTAACTCATCCCTATCTTATAATACATTTAAACTTACCTTTAGATTTAAATTAAACTATATTAAACTACTAATTACCTACCCTATTATACTACAATTACATTAAACTATATTAAACTATTAGCTAACCTATTCTAACTATTATAATAAAATTACATTAAACTATATTAAACTAATAATTAATCTAACCTAACTTTTATACTAAAATTACATTCAACTACAAATTAAATTAACTATATTATACATTTAAACACCTAACCCTACTCAAATTATTTAATTCTACACTTAAAAATTACAAAGTTACAAAAAACTAAGTTACAAAAAATAACAAACACTAAGTTACATAAACAATAACCAATAAGTGACAAAAAATAAAAAAGAAATTATCAAAGCTTTAAACTAATTACACCTAATCTAAGGGCCCTATGAAAATTACCCCCCCCCCCAAAATAAAAAACCCTAGCCTACAATAAACTAAAAATTAGCCCTTAAAAGGGCCTTTTGCGGGGCATTGCCCCAAAGTAATCAGCTCTTTTACCTGTAAAAAAAAAAAAATCAACCCCCCAACAGTAAAACCCACCACCCACACAATTAACCCCCCAAATAAAACCCTAACTAAATAAACCTAAGCTCCCCATTGCCCTAAAAAGGGCATTTGGATGGGCATTGCCCTTAAAAGGGCATTTAGCTCTATTGCATCCCAAGTCCTAATCTAAAACTAAAACCCACCCAATAACCCCAGAAGATTTACTTAACGTTTTGAAGATACGATTCCATCCTCCAAGAAGTCGGGAGAAGTCCTCAACGAAGCGGCTGAAGTCTTCATCCAAGCCAGCAGAAGTCTTCATCCAGACTGCATCTTCTAACTTCATCCATCCGACGCGGAGCGGCTCCATCTTCAAGACATCCAACGCGGAGCATCCTCTTCCTTCCAACGACTACCGACGAATGAAGGTTCCTTTAAATGATGTCATCCAAGATGGCATCCCTTAGATTCCGATTGGCTGATAGAATTCAGCCAATCGGAATTAAGGTTGAAAAAATCCTATTGGCTGTTGCAATCAGACAATAGGATTAAGCTTTCATCCTATTGGCTGATCCAATCAGCCAATAGAATGCGAGCTCAATCCTATTGTCTGATTGAAACAGCCAATAGGATGAAAGCTCAATCCTATTGGCTGATTGCAACAGCCAATAGGATTTTTTTAACCTTAATTCAGATAGAATTCTATCAGTTAATCGGAATCTAAGGGACGCCATCTTGGATGACGTCACTTAAAAGAACCTTCATTCGCCGGTAGTCGTCGGAAGGAAGAGGATGCTCCGCGTCGGATGTCTTGAAGATGGAGCCGCTCCGCGTCGGATGGATGAAGATAGAAGATGCCCTCTGGATGAAGACTTCTGCCCGTCTGGAGGACCACTTCGCCCGGCTTAGATGAAGATTTCTCTAGGCTTCGTTGAGGACTTCGGCCCGGTTGGATGAAGACTTCTGCCGCTTCCTTGAGGATGGATGTCCGGTCTTCAGAACAGTAAGTTGGTCTTCAGGGGGTTAGTGTTAGGGTTAGGGTTTTTTTTAGGGTTTATTGGGTGGGTTTAATTTTTAGGTTAGGGCTTTGGGCCGCAAAAGAGCTAAATGCCCTTTTAAGGGCAATGCCCATCCAAATGCCCTTTTCAGGGCAATGGGGAGCTTAGGTTATTTTAGTTAATATTTTATTTGGGGGGTTGGTTGTGTGGGTGGTGGGTTTTACTGTTGGGGGGGTTGTTTGTATTTTTTTTACAGGTAAAAGAGCTGATTACTTTGGGGCAATGCCCTGCAAAAGGCCCTTTAAAGGGCTATTGGTAGTTTAGTTTAGGCTAGGGGATTTTATTATTTTGGGGGGGCTTTTTTATTTTTATAGGGCTATTAGATTAGGTGTAATTAGTTTAAATATCTGTAATTTGTTTTTTATTTGTGTAATTTAGTGGTATTTTTTGTAATTTATGTAATTTAATTTAATGTAGGTAATTGTTTTTAATTTATTTAATTGTATTTAATGTAAGGAATTTATTTAATTGTAGTGTTAGGTGTTAGTGTAAATTAGGTTAGATTTTATTTTACAGGTAAATTTGTATTTATTTTAGCTAGGTAGTTATTAAATAATTAATAACTATTTATTAACTATTGTACCTAGTTAAAATAAATATGAACTTGCCTGTAAAATAAAAATGAAACCTAAGATAGCTACAATGTAACTATTAGTTATATTGTAGCTAGCTTAGGGTTTATTTTATAGATAAGTATTTAGTTTTAAATAGGAATTATTTAGTTATTAACAGTAGGTTTTATTTAGATTTATTTTAATTATATTTAAGTTAGGGGTGTTAGGGTTAGACTTAGGTTTAGGGGTTAATAAGTATAATGTCGGTGGCGGTGGTGTAGGGGCGGCAGATTAGGGGTTAATAACATAATGTAGGTGGCGGTGGGCTCCGGGAGTGGCAGGATAGGGGTTAATATGTTTATTAGAGTGGCGGTGGGCTCCAGGAGCTGCGGTTTAGGGGTTAATAACTTTATTTAGTTGCGGCGGGTTCCATGAGCAGCGGGATAGAGGAAAAACAGTGAAGTATAGTGTGGGTGTTTGGTGACAGTATACCAATAAAGCTGGGAAAAAGCTGAAGAGCAGCAAGCTCGATGACTGTCAGTTAACAACAGTCCGCCGCTCATCGCCAGGTACTTGGTGCGTGGCTTTTAGACAGCTTTTTTGGTAACTTTGGAGAAAGTATTCAGGCCCGCGGCAGCGAAGTTAGGCGAGCTATTTGCACGCTATTTGCTTAGCGCACCCTTGGTTTAGAGCGCCATCAGCTCAATGCTCGAGGTACATACAACATGAGTTTAACTGTGTGCCCAATAGACTAATAAGCACAAGATTGGTTTTTAATGTTCTTGTTGTTAACTTTTGCTTGCAGGAAGGTAACTAAACTTTTGGGGGTTAAATCTTAATTTGTTTAATTGTCTCACAGCTACCGCTAGGTTAAAGTTACATAATTCTCCAAAATTTTGCAACATTGATAACAATGTTGACTGTCTCTTTAAATGATTTATCTGTAATATAACAGGTGACTATTTGCTCTGTTCTTCAATCTTCAATATCACATGTATTATTTTTTTGAAGTGTTAGAAGAAATACACATATCTTCTAGTTGCAATGTGAATCCCTTATTGGATGGGTATATACAGGTATGTACTACAATATGAATTTATATTATTGTGGCATTTGGTCCCATACATATACTTTTAAGGGGTGTGTCCCTTGCCTGTAAAATGGAGCAAATTTTACAAAGAACCATTTATTGCAGCATGTAAAAGGCACAAGCTTTTGATTCAAACAGAGCATATATTAAAAAAATAAATGTACTTCTGTAAACAAATTTTTATTGTTCTCTTTCTCTACTTTGTTTAAAGTGGATCTTCTCAAAGAGAGCATACTGAGGTAGACTCAGGAGCATGCACGTCTTCAGTTCTATGTGTAAAACATTGTTATAACAGCTTTGCAAACATTGCAAATGTTGACATCCATGTCCCTTTCTTGAATACGTTGGCACAGTTATTTTCCAGTCTCGAACAAAGAGAGCTGACACCAGGAATGACCCTGCTTTTATGCATTTGCAGTTGAATGAAAACATAGATAGATAGATATAGATAGGTAGGTAGATAGATAAATAGATAGATGATAGATAGATAGATAGATAGATAGATAGATAGATAGATAGATAGATAGATAGATAGAAGATAATATCTAAATGATTATAGATAGATGATGATAGATAGATAGATAGCTAGATAGATAGATAGATAGATGCTAGCTAGATAGATAGATAGATATAGATAGATAGATAGCTAGATAGATAGATAGATGATAAATATAGATAGCACATAGATAAATAGTTAATAGAAAGATTAGATAAGATAGATAGACACACAGATAAATAGATTATAGATAGATAGATAGATAGATAGATAGATAGATAGATAGATAGATAGATAGATAGATAGCACATAGGTAAATATTTAATAGATAGATTACATTAGATAGACAGAAATACAAAAGCAGACAGACAGACAAATAGATAAATGGATAGATAGCACATAGATAGATTAGATTAGATATGCATACAGACATACATACAGACACAGACAGACAAATAGATAGATATATAGCACATAGATAGATAATAGATAGATTAGATTAGATAGATAGACAGAAAGACAGAGTAGATAGATTAAAGACCAAAGTTGACTAAATTTCAATTTGTGTGCCATGATAATTGGCTTTTCTTTTGTTCACATAAATGAACTATGTTTACCAACCACAAGCTGTGTTAGCAGTCAGATCTTTATTGTATTATATTTTACTCTTGTATAATTTTTATATTTAGTTTGCTGGAGGGATATTGTTCATTTGCTTTCCTTAATCTTATAATTTATTTTCTCAGTGTGTTTTCACATAGCTTATGCCTATGAAAAAAAACAATTCCTTTGTATGCTCACACGTTCCCCATAAGCTCTTAAAGCATTCTGAAGTATTTAACCAAAGCATTTTACTTTGTAGCTGCACATATCTTAGAGTGTTTAACAAATTGGGAATTATTTATCAAGGTGCATAATTCAAGGCTCTGTGGTTCTGAAAATGTACAGTTTTGAATCCTGTTTCATTTTATCTTTATGCCAGTCTTGTGCAGTGTGAAATTATTAAAGTTTTATTAGAGTAATGGCATCATTCATACATAACTTACATGTTACAATCTATAAATATTTGTGTTCTAGATGGCAATAGCGTTTGTCATGAAGGTGCACAAAACAGAATGAGATAAATTATAATCATTTTTTTAAAGGGATTTGAATGTCATAGTTAGACTTTCATGGTTCAGATAGAGTATGCAATTTTATGGACTCCATGTACTAAGCCAGCAATTAATCTGAGATTGTAAATGCGGATAAACTTGCTGTTACTCGCCATGGGCGAAATGGTGTCCGCTGTCACTATGTACTAAAAATCCACCCAGAAATAGACATGTCTAGTCCACCGCGAGCAGTGGCGGATTATTGATAAACTTGATGCCTCGCTTGCCGCGACTAAGCTAATGTACTTAAATGTCAGTAGAATTGTATGGCCAATTATTAACAAGTGACAAGCAAGGTGTCAGAAACGTCATAGTAGTCGCGGGAAAATAATTTGGCAACTTTTCTAAACAACTTTATTATTGTTCCAAATTTTTTGAACAGTGAGTACAGTGCGTTATTTTTGTAATATTTATTTACAAATTTGATATGGCTTCATCTGGATCTGATACCACTTCAAAATCCAAGAATCCTCACTTTTCGCATCAGCAAAACGTAGTTTTGATTGATATGATTATTGACTCTTATGATTATTTATTTGGATGTCGTTTCAAACAGACTAATTTTTCAAGGAGGAAGATGATATGGCAAAGGATAAGCGATGTCGTTAGTGCGCAGGGTCCTGGAAAAAAAGATATTGAACAGCTCAAGAAACGTTATAACGTCATCAAACGTTTCGCCAAAGCAAAATTGGCCAAAGAAAAAAATTCTGCACGTGCTACCGGGGGTGGACCAGTATATGTGGCCGACTTAAATGACTATGAGCAGAAGCTTGTTCAGCATCTAGGGCCTGAGATCATCACCGGCATAATGGACAACTGTGACAGTGATTTGAGAGGTAAATGTATAACGTAATAATTGACGCAAAATGCTTGTAAAATAACGATAGTTCTGTGTCTCCAATATTATGGAGGAAAAATAACCTTATATAACCTTATCGGTCTTCTTACTAAAGAAATTAGCTGCTTACGTACGTTAAGTCGATACTCGATAGTAAAACAACTTTTTTATGACGCCTATAAACTTTTTTTTTATGAGTTTTTTATAAATATAGGGGAGAACTATTAATGTGATCTCTAAAGATAACACTGTGCTCATGCCGTGCCTATGTAATAAAAATATTTGTATTAAATTTAGGCCCAATTTAATTGTATTATTTATGTAATTAAATGCCATGTGAACAGGTTTACTTTATAATATGGTTCGATACAAGTAAATTATATGATATTAAAGGGACATGAAACAAACAATTTTTCTTCCCTGATTTAGAAAGAGCATGCAATTGTAAACAACTTTCCAATTTACTTTTATTATTTATTTTGCTTTGTTCTCTTTTTATCCTTTGCATGGAGACATGGGAGCTGAAACAGACTTACACAGTAAAAGAGTGGACCAAAGCAATCAATCTAACTGCATGACAATGTACGAGCTCTATTTTAAAGTAATGACCAGGTGGCATTTAGTCCCAACAAAATTGAGGAAACTTTACCCTGATCATTCCCTTGAGTGTTGTAGAGGATGTGGGGAGCTGGGAACACCGCTTCATATATGGTGGTCGTGCACCAAAATTCAACCTTATTGGTCTAAGCTCTGCACTGTATGTGTAGCCCTAGATCTCCCAGAAGTTTCCCCTCCTGACCTAGCCCTACTACATCTGGGTATCAAAAAACTCACTTCTCACAAACAATCTACTCCTCTACATACTAACCTCAGCGAAGATGCTAATAGCAAAGAATTGGAAAAAAATAAACCCTCCTAGATGGCAGGAAGTAGTAGACTACGTAATTTATGTGGAGTCCATGGAAGACTATGTCTTCAGGGACAGCAAACAGACCTAATATATAAGGAGTTAACCTGGAATTTACCTGAAACATAGGAACCCCTTAGATAGGGAACTACCATGTGTGATGTAGAATATCCCTATCTTGCCCCCATGACTTAGTGTTTCTCCCTACATCTTTTACCTGTAAAAAAATAGAAAGACCACCCTCAACAGTAAAACTCACCACCCAACCAACCCCCAAAATAAAAAAACCTAACTCTAACAAAAACCTAAGCTACCCATTGCCCTGAAAAGGGCATTTGTATTTGTATTCAACCCTTTTACAGTTCCCTTAAAAGGGCATTCAGCTCTTTAAAAAAAAAAAGCCCAAAACCTAATATAAAAAAAAAACACTAACCCCCGACGATCCACTTACAGTTTCTAAAGTCCGGACATCCAGACGGTGAGGTCTTCATCCATCCAGGCGGTGTCTTCTATCTTCAGCCAGGCTGCGTCTTCTATCTTCATCCCAGTGGCATGGAGCGGGTCCATCTTTGAAGGCATCTGGCACGGAGCGTCCTCTTCATAGGTCACCGCCGTACACTGAATCTTCAATTCAAGGGAGCCTTTTCAAAATGGCATCCCTTGCATTCCTATTGGCTGATTTGATTTTTAAAAATTCAAATCAGCCAATAGGATGAGAGCTACTGAAATCCTATTGGCTGTTCAAATCAGCCAATATGATGAGACCTACTGAAATTCTATTGACTATTCAAGTCAGCCAATAGAATTACAGTAGCTCTAATCCTATTGGCTGATTTGAAAAGCCAATAGGATTTCAGTAGCTCTCATCCTAATGGCTGATTTTAATTTTGGTTGGGTTTTGGGTTTTACTGTTAGGGGGTCTATGTATTTTTTTACTGGTAAAAGAGCTGATTTGGTTAGGGCAATGCCCTACAAAAGGCCCTTTTAAGGGCTATTGGTAGTTTATTGTAGGCTAGGTTTTTTTTTTTATTTTGGTGGGACTTTTTTATTTTTATAGGGCTATTAGATTAGGTGTAATTGTTTTTATTTTGGATAATTTTGTTTGCTATTTTTCATAATTTAGTGTTTGTTATATTTTGTAATTTAGTATTTTTTATTTTTTGTAATTTAAGACTTTTTTTAGTAGTGTTATGTTTTTTTTAATGTGTAATTTAGTTTATTTAATTGGTAGTTTATTTTAATTTTAGTATAATAGTTATGTTAGGTTAATTGTTAGCTTAAAGTTTTTAAGTTTTTATTTATTTTAAGATAGCGATAATGTAATTTTAATTACATTAATTAAGTTAGGGGGTTGTTAGGTATAGGGGTTAATAGTTTAATTTATTTTTTTTGCGATGTGGGGGGCTGGTGGTTTAGGGGTTAATGAGTTTATTTATTGTCAGTGATGTGGGAGGCCAGAGGTTTAGGGGTTAATAACTTTATTTAGTGGCGGCAATGTCAGGGAGCAGCAGAATAGGGGTTAATAGCTTTATTATAGTGTCAGCGATGTTGGGGTGCGGTGGAATTGGGGTTAATTACTTTATTATAGTGGCGGCGATATCGGGAGTGACATATTAGGGGTTAATAACTTTATTTATTGGGCGTCGATGTCGGGAACGGCAGATTAGGGGTGTTTAGACTTGGGGTTTATGTCAGGGTGTTAGGTTTAAACGTAACTTTTTTCCCCATAGACATCAATGGGGTTGAGTTACGTTGATCACCATTCTGCGCTTCAGGTGTAAATTCCGATTGGCTGATAGAATTCTATCAGCCAATCGGAATTAAGGTAGAAAAAAGCTGGCATTCTATTGGCTAATTGGAACAGCCAATAGAATGTGAACTCAGTTCGGTTAGTGTGCAAGTATGGGTGTCAAATTGCTAATTTGGTTTGCCATTTTGCATAAATAAATAATACTTGTGGTGTTTGGTATCAGTTTATGCTATTTAGAAATGTATTCTTTAAGAAACAAACTTGCCAACCAATCAACAGAAGAAGAGTTTCCACAGAACTGAATCACAAATGCAGTACTTTATCGTCACCAAACACTCTTTAATAACTTTATGGTTTAACAGTGTAGAGGCCATTTATGGATTTGCCTTTATAATATTTCATTGGATGTTTTCATTGTTTTTAGTGACTTGATATTTATAGCTTTTCTGTTCTGTAGGATGCCTACTGGGGCAGAAATACACCAAGCTTATAATTATTACTTTAATAGGAATGTGACACACTACATCATTTTCTGATGTGCAATTATATGTGTAGGTAAAATTATAGAGACAAAGTGCTAAGGTATTTTATACCACAAAGACCAATGTATTGTTTTTTCATTACAACTTATTTCAACAAGTCTTTTTAAATGTTCTGTTACAAGAATGAACTACAAGAACTAATGAACTATTCATGATAAGCTATGTTACTATTGTTGCTCAGAGGCCGTCTGAGAGCCTGATTTTAGCCAACATGGTGTAAAAAAAAAATTGCAAACATCTCTAGGGTAGACCTGACTGTAAGTCTCAGTTTCTAGCTAACTTCCATACAGCCAGATTACGAGTTTTGCGTTATGGCTGCTCACTAATTACTTACGTTATTTTCACCGCTCACCTTTCATAGCGCTGGTATTACAGGTTTTAAAAAAAACGGCTTGTGCAGGCGATATGGTTGCGTTGAGCTCTATACCTCACCCAAATACAAGCGCTGCTTTGACGTGCTCGTGCACGATTTCCCATAGACATCAATGGGGAGAGCCGGTAAAAAAAAAAGCCTAACACCTGCGATCGCGGAAACAAAAGCTCCGTAACGCAGCCCCATTGATGTCTATGGGGAAAGAAAAAGATACCTTTAAACCTAACACCCTAGCATAAACCCCACGTCTAAACACCCCTAATATGCCACCCCCGACATTGCTACCGCCTACATAAAACTTTTAACCCCTAATTTGCTGCCCCTAACATCGCCGCCACTTAAATTACAGTTATTAACCCCTAAACTGCCTCCATCGCAAATTTAAAACTAAATACTTACCTGTAAAATAAAACCTAAGCTAGCTACATTATTACTAATAGCTACATTGTATCTATCTTGGGTTTTATTTTTATTTAACAGGTAAGTTTGTATTTATTTTAACTAGGTAGACTAGTTAGTAAATAGTTATTAACTATTTACTAACTACCTAGTTAAAATAAATACAAACTTACCTCTGAAATAAAACCTAACCTGCCTTACACTAAAACCTAACATTACAATAAAATAAATTAAATTAATACAATACATTTATCTAAATTACAAAAAAAAAATAAACACTAAATTACACAAAATACAAAAACATAATTTATGTAAGAACTTACCTGATAAATTCATTTCTTTCATATTAGCAAGAGTCCATGAGCTAGTGACATATGGGATATACATTCCTACCAGGAGGGGCAAAGTTTCCCAAACCTCAAAATGCCTATAAATACACCCCTCACCACACCCACAAATCAGTTTAACGTATAGCCAAGAAGTGGGGTGATAAGAAAAAAGTGCGAAAGCATAAAAAATAAGGAATTGGAATAATTGTGCTTTATACAAAAAAAATCATAACCACCACAAAAAAGGGTGGGCCTCATGGACTCTTGCTAATATGAAAGAAATGAATTTATCAGGTAAGTTCTTACATAAATTATGTTTTCTTTCATGTAATTAGCAAGAGTCCATGAGCTAGTGACGTATGGGATAATGACTACCCAAGATGTGGGTCTTCCACGCAAGAGTCACTAGAGAGGGAGGGATAAAATAAAGACAGCCAATTCCGCTGAAAAAAATCCACACCCAAAACAAAGTTTAAATCTTATAATGAAAAAAACTGAAATTATAAGCAGAAGAATCAAACTGAAACAGCTGCCTGAAGTACTTTTCTACCAAAAACTGCTTCAGAAGAAGAAAACACATCAAAATGGTAGAATTTAGTAAAAGTATGCAAAGAAGACCAAGTGGCTGCTTTGCAAATCTGATCAACTGAAGCTTCATTCCTAAACGCCCAGGAAGTAGAAACTGACCTAGTAGAATGAGCTGTAATCCTTTGAGGCGGAGTTTTACCCAACTCGACATAAGCATGATGAATCAAAGATTTTAACCAAGATGCCAAAGAAATGGCAGAAGCCTTCTGACCTTTCCTATAACCGGAAAAGATAACAAATAGACTAGAAGTCTTTCGGAAATCCTTAGTAGCTTCAACATAATATTTCAAAGCTCTAACTACATCCAAAGAATGCAACGACTTTTCCTTAGAATTCTTAGGATTAGGACGCAATGAAGGAACCACAATTTCTCTACTAATGTTGTTAGAATTCACAACCTTAGGTAAAAATTTAAAAGAAGTTCGCAACACCGCCTTATCCTGATGAAAAATCAGAAAAAGAGACTCACAAGAAAGAGCAGATAATTCAGAAACTCTTCTAGCAGAAGAGATGGCCAAAAGAAACAAAACTTTCCAAGAAAGTAATATAATGTCCAGCGAATGCATAGGTTCAAATGGAGGAGCTTGAAGAGCCCCCAGAACCAAATTCAAACTCCAAGGAGGAGAAATTGACTTAATAACAGGTTTTATACAAGCCAAAGCTTGTACAAAACAATGAATATCAGGAAGACTAGCAATCTTTCTGTGAAAAAGAACAGAAAGAGCAGAGATTTGTCCTTTCAAGGAACTTGCAGACAAACCTTTATCCAAACCATCCTGAAGAAACTGTAAAATTCTAGGAATTCTAAAAGAATGCCAAGAAAAATGATGAGAAAAACACCAAGAAATGTAAATCTTCCAGACTCGATAATATATCTTCCTAGATACAGTTTTACGAGCCTGTAACATAGTATCAATCACAGAGTCAGAGAAACCTCTATGACTGAGAATCAAGCGTTCAATCTCCATACCTTCAAATTTAAGGATTTGAGATCCTGATGGAAAAAAGGACCTTGCGATAGAAGGTCTGGTCTTAACGGAAGAGTCCACGGTTGGCAAGTGGCCATCCGGACAAGATCCGCATACCAAAACCTGTGAGGCCATGCTGGAGCCACCAGCAGAACAAACGAGCACTCCTTTAGAATCTTGGAAATCACTCTTGGAAGAAGAACTAGAGGCGGAAAGATATAGGCAGGATGATACTTCCAAGGAAGTGACAATGCATCCACTGCCTCCGCTTGAGAATCCCTGGATCTGGACAGATACCTGGGAAGCTTCTTGTTTAGATGAGAAGCCATCAGATCTATTGCTGGAAGTCCCCACATTTGAACAATCTGAAGAAATTCCTCTGGGTGAAAAGACCATTCGCCCAGATGTAACGTTTGGCGACTGAGATAATCCGCTTCCCAATTGTCTATACCTGGGATATGAACCGCAGAAATTAGACAGGAGCTGGATTCCGCCCATACCAGTATTCGAGATACTTCTTTCATAGCCAGAGGACTGTGAGTCCCTCCTTGATGATTGACATATGCCACGGTTGTGACATTGTCCATCTGAAAACAAATGAACGACTCTCTCTTTAGAAGAGGCCATGACTGAAGAGCTCTGAAAATTGCACGGGGTTCCAAAATGTTGATTGGTAATCTCACCTCCTGAGAATCCCAAACCCGTTGTGCTGTCAGAGACCCCCAAACAGCTCCCCAACCTGACAGACTTGCATCTGTTGAAATCACAGTCCAGGTCGGAAGAACAAAGGAAGCCCCCTGAACTAAACGATGGTGGTCTGTCCACCACGTCAGAGAGTGTCGTACAATCGGTTTTAAAGATATTAATTGAGATATCTTTGTATAATCCCTGCACCACTGGAATATGCAGATATGCATCCTGTAAATCTATTGTGGACATATAATGCCCTTGCTGAACAAAAGGCAGAATAGTCCTTATAGTTACCATTTTGAATGTTGGTATCCTTACATAATGATTCAATATTTTTAAATCCAGAACTGGTCTGAAGGAATTCTCCTTCTTTGGTACAATGAAAAGATTTGAGTAAAACCCCAGCCCCTGTTCCAGAACTGGAACTGGCATAATTACTCCAGCCAACTCTAGATCTGAAACACATTTCAGAAATGCTTGAGCCTTCACTTGATTTACTGGGACACGGGAAAGAAAAAATCTTCTTGCAGGAGGCCTTATCTTGAAGCCTATTCTGTACCCTTGTGAAACAATGTTCTGAATTCAAAGATTGTGAATCGAATTGATCCAAATTTCTTTGAAAAATCGTAATCTGCCCCCTAACAGCTGAGCTGGAATGAGGGTGGCACCTTCATGTTGACTTGGGAGCTGGCTTTGGCTTTCTAAAAGGCTTGGATTTATTCCAGACTGGAGATGGTTTCCAAACTGATACTGCTCCTGTAGGGGAAGGATCAGGCTTTTGTTCCTTATTGTGACGAAAGGAACGAAAACGATTAGTAGACCTAAATTTACCTTTAGATTTTTTATCCTGTGGTAAAAAAGTTCCTTTCCCCCCAGTAACAGTTGAAATAATAGAATCCAACTGTGAACCAAATAATTTATTACCCTGGAAAGAAAGGGAAAGCAAAGTTGACTTAGAAGACATATCAGCATTCCAAGTTTTAAGCTATAAAGCTCTTCTAGCTAAAATAGCTAGAGACATATACCTGACATCAACCCTAATGATATCAAAGATGGCATCACAAATAAAATTATCAGCATGTTGAAGAAGATTAACAATGCTATGAGAATTATGATCTGTTACTTGTTGCGCTAAAGCTTCCAACCAAAAAGTTGAAGCTGCAGCAACATCCGCTAAAGATATAGCAGGTCTAAGAAGATTACCTGAACATAAGTAAGCTTTTCTTAGAAAGGATTCAATTTTCCTATCTAAAGAATCCTTAAAGGAAGTACTATCTGCCGTAGGAATAGTAGTATGTTTAGCAAGAGTCGAGATAGCCCCATCAACCTTAGGGATTTTGTCCCAAAACTCTAATCTGTCAGATGGCACAGGATATAATTGCTTAAAACGTTTAGAAGGAGTGAATGAATTACCCAAATTATTCCATTCCCTGGAAATTACTTCAGAAATAGCATCAGGGACAGGAAAAACTTCTGGAATAACTACAGGAGATTTAAAAACCTTATTTAAACGTTTAGATTTAGTATCAAGAGGACCAGAGTCCTCTATCTCTAATGCAATTAAGACTTCTTTAAGTAAAGAACGAATAAATTCCATTTTGAATAAATATGAAGATTTATCAGCATCAACCTCTGAAACTGAATCCTCTGAACCAGAGGAAACATTATCATAATCAGAATGATGATGTTCATTTAAAAATTCATCTGAAAAATGAGAAGTTTTAAAAGACCTTTTACGCTTACTAGAAGGAGGAATAACAGACATAGCCTTCTTAATGGATTTAGAAACAAAATCTCTTATGTTAACAGGAACACTCTGAGTATTAGATGTTGATTGAACAGCAACAGGTAATGTAACATTACTAAAGGAAATATTATCTGCATTAACAAGTTTGTCATGACATTCATTACAAACAACAGCTGGAGGAACAGATACCACAAGTTTACAGCAAATACACTTAACTTTGGTAGATCCAACATCAGGCAGCGATTTTCCAGAAGTATCTTCTGATTCAGGGTCAATCTGAGACATCTTGCAATATGTAATAGAAAAAACAACATATAAAGCAAAATTTATCAAATTCCTTAAATGACAGTTTCAGGAATGGGAAAAATGCCAGTGAACAAGCTTCTAGCAACCAGAAGCAAATAAACAATGCGACTTAAATAATGTGGAGACAATAATGACGCTTATATTTTTTAGCGCCAAAAAAGACTCCCACATTATTTGGCGCCTAAATGCTTTTAGCGCCAAAAATGACGCCACATCCGGAACGCCGACACTTTTGGCACAAAAACGTCAAAAATTACGCAACTTCCGGTGACAAGAACAACGCCTGAAATAACAAAGAATTTTTTGCGCCAAAAAGTCTGCGCCAAAAATGACGCAATAAAATGAAGCATTTTCAGCCCCCCGCGAGCCTAACAGCCCACAGGGAAAAAAGTCAAATTTTAAGGTAAGAGAAAAATTGATTATTCAAATGCATTATCCCAAATAATGAAACTGACTGTCTGAAATAAGGAATATTGAACATCCTGAATCAAGGCAAATAAATGTTTAAACACAAATATTTAGAACTTTATATAAAAGTGCCCAACCATAGCTTAGAGTGTCACAAAAATAAGACTTACTTACCCCAGGACACTCATCTACATGTAGTAGAAAGCCAAACCAGTACTGAAACGAGAATCAGTAGAGGTAATGGTATATATAAGAGTATATCATCAATCTGAAAAGGGAGGTAAGAGATGAATCTCTACGACCGATAACAGAGAACCTATGAAATAGACCCCGTAGAAGGAGATCATTGAATTCAAATAGGCAATACTCTCTTCACATCCCTCTGACATTCACTGCACGCTGAGAGGAAAACTGGGCTCCAACCTGCTGCGGAGCGCATATCAACGTAGAATCTAGCACAAACTTACTTCACCACCTCCACAGGAGGCAAAGTTTGTAAAACTGATTTGTGGGTGTGGTGAGGGGTGTATTTATAGGCATTTTGAGGTTTGGGAAACTTTGCCCCTCCTGGTAGGAATGTATATCCCATACGTCACTAGCTCATGGACTCTTGCTAATTACATGAAAGAAAAGGAAATTATCAACAAAAAAAATTACTCTAATAGCCCTATCAAAATAAAAAAGCCCTCCCCCCAAAATAAAAAAAAAAACCCTAGCCTACACTAAACTGCCAATGACCCTTAAAATGGCCTTTTGTGCAGTGTTAATTTTGACGGCAAATTTCAATTTAGTCTTAGTTTTAGTCTTTTGACTAAAATGCCATTTTAGTTTTAGTCGTATTTTAGTCATCTGAATTGTTTTAGTTTTAGTCTAGTTTTAGTCGACTAACTCTTCAGTTGATATTAGTAGACTAAATCTCCAGTATATTTTAGTTGACTAAAATCTAAGGGGTTTAGTTAAAGTGCAATGTATTATTTAAGCATTTCTCTATAATTTCCAAACTCATTATATACTCCAGGAGTAAACATAACACCAATTATTATTAATTTTATTAAGGTTTAAACATGCAGTATAGACACAGATTTAGAAACTGTTAATTTTGACAGCAAATTTTGATTTAGTTTTAGTCATAGTCTTTTGACTAAAATGCCATTTTAGTTTTAGTCGTATTTTAGTTATCAGAATTTCTTTAGTTTTATGCTCATTTTAGTCACGTTTTAGTCGACGAAATTAACACTGCATTTGTGGGGCATTGCCCCAAAGAAATCAGCTCTTTTACCTGTAAAAAAAAATACAAACAACCCCCCAACAGTAAAACCCACCACCCACAAGACCAAACCCCCCAAATAAAAATCGATCTAAATAAAACTAAGCTCCCCATTGCCCTGATAAGGGCATTTGGATGGGCATTTAGCTCTTTTTCTGCCCAAATCCTAAGCTAAAAAAAACCCCACCCAATAAACCCTTAAAAAACCTAACACTAACCCCCGACGATCCACTTACAGTTTTTGAAGACAGGACATCCATCCTCATCCAGGGGGCAGAAGTCTTCATCCAAGAGGGCAGAAGTCTTTATTCAGATGGCATCTTCTATCTTCATCCATCCGGCATCTTCTATCTTCCTCCATCCAGCATGGAGCGGGTCCATCTTCAAGACATCCGGCGCGGATCATCCTCTTCTTCCGGTGGTCAACGAAGAATGAAGTTTCCCTTTAAGGTACATCATCCAAGATGGCATCCCTTACATTCCGATTGGCTAATAGAATTCTATCAGCCAATAGGAATTAAAGGGTAAAAAATCCTATTGGCTGTTGCAATCAGCCAATAGGATTGAGCTTTCATGATTGGATCAGCCAATAGGATGAAAGCTTAATCCTTTTTTTTTTGGGGGGGGGGGGGGGGTGTCAGGGTGCCAGGATTCAGACTGAGACAAGAAGTGCAAAAATAATCACACCTTTATTAATAACAAAAATAATGAAAAGTTCACAAGTCAAATAACAAGCCAGGAGTCAAAACCAGAGCTGGTAGTCAGACAAGCCAAGTCCGGAGCCAAAGCGAGTAGTCAGATGAACCGGAATCAGGAACAAGAAGAACAGCAAAGTGTGGAGCAAGCCAGGGATCAGGAACCAGAAGAGATATCAGACTAGCCAGGCAATACACAGGAACTCACAAACAGGTCTGAGACAATGCAAGGGCAAAGCATACTGAACAGAGACCCTTTAAATAGTAAGTGATGACATCACAATTCTGAGACTGCAACCTGTCTCACACGGATGATGTACAACGGTCTGGCCATAACAGGGCGTGCAGGAAATGAGCAGCATCACACACTCTGAACCAAATTCAGCAAGAAAGGTGAGTAAAATGGCTGCCAGCAGCACATAGCAAACAAATCAGGGGAAAAACCCTGACAGTACCCTCCCCTCAATGACCCCTCCCCCGTGGGAGAACAAAAGGCTTATTGGGGAAACGGGCATGGAAGGTACGGAGGAGGGCGGGAGCATGAACATCAGAGGAGGGAACCCATAAACTCTCCTCCGGACCCTAACTCCTCCAGTGAACCAAATACTGTATGCGACCCCTGGAATTACGAGAGTCAATAATGCGGCTGAATTCATATTCTTAATGGTTGTCAACAAAGATAGGACAGGGACAAGGCAACACAGTGGTAACTGATTACAAACCAATGGTTTCAAGAGGGAGACATGAAAAACATTGGAGATGCGCATTGCAGGAGGAAGGTCAAGAGCATAGGCCAAAGGATTGACCAGTCAGAGTTTCTCAAAAAGGACCAACATAATAGGGAGCCAGTTTATTGGAAAGCACACTAAGGTTCAAGTTGTGGGAGGACAGCCAAACCCTCTCACCAACCTGGTAGGAAGGCGGGGCAGATGCCTACGATCAACCTGGAACTTTTGGCCCTGCTTAGAATGATGAAGGCAATCCTGAATCTGCACCCATGTGGAACGGAGTTGCTAGAGATGCTCCTCCAAAGCCAGAATTCCCTGAGACATGAATGAATCAGGCAACAAGGATGGTTTTAACCCATAAGCCGCCATGAACAGGGATAACTGAGAGAAAGCATTAATAGCACTATTATGAGCGAACTCTGCCCAAGGTAACAGTTCAGACCAATTATTGTGGTGATCTGAGACAGAGCAACGGAGGAACTGTTCCAGAGCTTGATTAGACCATTCCGCAGCCCCATTGGATTGAGGGTGATATGCAGAGGAGAAGGAAAGCTGGATCCCCGTTTGAGTAAAAAAAGGAATGCCAAAATCTGGAGGCAAACTGGCTACCCCGGTCCGACACTATCTCCTTGGGTAACCCATGTAAATGGAAGACCTCCCGAGCAAAAATTGAAGCAAGCTCCTGAGCAGAAGCAACTTCCTCAAGGAAATGCAATGTGACATTTTAGAAAAACATTCAACCACCGTTAGGATAACAGTATTGCAATTGGAAACAGGGAGCTCAACAATGAGTCCATGGAAAGATATGTCCAAGGACGCTCACCATTAGCAATAGGTTGAAGAAGACCCACAGGTAGATGTTGAGGAGTCTTATTCTGTGCACAGACTGAGCAGGAGGCAACATATGCAGCAACCTCAGAACAAAGACCTGGTCACCAGAATTGTTGAGTGACAGCACTGGAGTCAACAAGAGCCTGGGTGACTATGGAGGAGTCCACCCAGAAAAGGACAACCGTGACCAAAGGTTTCTCCTTAAGCGGTTCCGGGGACAAGGTTAAACCACCCAAGGTCTGCCCCCAACAGGACCTTAGGTGTGAGCATTTCCCGGCCGTCTAGGACAAGACTGAAAAAGGTGGCCCTGTAACCCAAAATAGAGGCAGCGCCCTTCCCTCCTCCTAAAGGCCCTCTCCGCCATTGAGAGACGCGTGAATCAAAACTGCATCGGCTCAGCAGTACCTGGTGACTCGGGACCAGGAGGCATGGGAGGAGAGGGAGGCATGGGTGGGAACTACAACGTAGGAGACAACGGTATAGGAAGCTTCCGCAAGCGCTCCTTGAAAGAGGGCCTCTCTCTGAGTCTGATGTCAATTAGGATTAAAAAAGACACCAAAGCGTTGAGATCCTCTGGTAAATCTCTGGCAGCAACTTCATCTTTAATCACATCTGAAAGGTTTTATTTCACAGGTAAATTTGTATTTATTTTAGCTAGGTAGTTAGTAAATAGTTAATAACTATTTACTAACTAGTCTTCCTAGTTAAAATAAATACAAACTTTCCTGTGAAATAAAAATAAAACCTAAGATAGATACAATGTAACTATTAGTAATATTGTAGCTAGCTTAGGTTTCATTTTATATGTAAGTATTTAGTTTTAAATAGGAATTATTTAGGTAATAATTGTAAGTTTTATTCATATTTATTTTAATTATATTTAAGTTAGGGGGTGTTAGGGTTAGGGTTAGGTTTAGGAGTTAATAGGTTTATTATAGTGGCGGTGTGGGCAGATGGCAGATTAGGGGTTAATAATATTTAAATAGTGTTTGCGATGTGGGAGGGCGGTGGTTTAGGGGTTAATAGGTTTATTATAGTGGCGACGATGTCGGGAAACGACGGAATAGGGGTTAATACATTTTTGAAGTGGCGGCGATGTCCAGAGCGGCAGATTAGGGGTTAATAATTTTATTTTAGTGTTTACAATGAGGGAGGACCTCAGTTTAGGGGTTAACACGTAGTTTATTGGTGTTAGTGTACTTTGTTACAGTTTAGTTATGAGTTTTATTCTACAGCTTTTTAACGTAAACTCATAACTACTGACTTTAGATGGCGGTACGGATCTTGTCATTTAAGGCTGTACTGCTCACTTTTTGGCCTCACAGCAAAACTTGTAATACCGGTGCTATGGGAGTCCTATTGAAAAAGGACTTTTCTTAAAGTGCGGTACTGACGTTGCGTGATGGCCAAAAAAGTGTTCGGTACAAGACTTGTAATAGCGCCATTAGGGAAAAAGCATAGTTATGGGCCATAACGATGCTTTTTCACTCATAATGCCAA
This sequence comes from Bombina bombina, assembly GCF_027579735.1. NCBI lineage: Eukaryota > Metazoa > Chordata > Amphibia > Anura > Bombinatoridae > Bombina > Bombina bombina. The sequence goes on from NC_069503.1 coordinate 1,120,344,831, forward strand.
AGTCGTAATCTAGCTGACAGTTACTAGCTGACTCCCAAAGTTACTAGATGACTCCCATAGTTACTAGCGGACTCCCATAGTTACTAGCTCACTCTCATAGTTACTAGCTGACTCCCATAGATACTAGCTGACTCCCATAGTTACTAGCTGACTCCCATAGTTACTAGCTCAATCCCATATTTACTAGCTCATTCCCATAGTTACTAGTTCACTCCCATAGTTACTAGCTCACTCCCGTAGTTACTAGCTGACTCCCATAGTTACTAGCTAACTCCCATAGTTACTAGCTGACTCCCATAGTTACTAGCTCACTCCCATAAAAAGTATTGACACGCTCTAGATTACAGAACATCACAGGGGAGAGTGAACTCTAAGGGAACAAAAAATAGAAAAACTTTCCTTATGAGAAAAGATATCCAAAAATGTAATAATAAACACTCAGCACCCTATTTCTCATGGTTAATCAGCTAGAGCAAGTCCCCAATTAAAAGAAAAGCCAAATATAATAAAGATGAACCCACACAGGGGGGTCAGTTTCACTTGTAAATCCTGCGCTCAGTAGCATCCAACTAGCGGAAAAGGTTAAAGGGACTCACTCATCTGCTACCATTGCTCCGCCGTACCCATAGGACAAACCACAAGAAGCGTAATAGGCGATCACTGGCGAATTGGTAACCACAGCTCCGGTGTGGAATTATTACCTTGTGTTGTCGTCCTCACTGTCCATGCGTGTCTGCACTTTCGGGTATGACTAGTGTGACGTAGCTCAAAGGCATAGAGGCTTCTGACAAATCAGAAGACTCCTCTGCTTGCTTCAATGCTGAAACCTAGGAGGTTAAATGCCCGTGTCAGGGGAATCCAGGACCTGGGCAAAAATAGAATGACAAAAAAGAGTAGCCTGGGAACTGGATTATAAAAATAAAAATAAAAACTTTATTAAACATAGGCTAAAAGATACGCCATATCAAGAAACATAGGACTAACAAATCCTACGCATTTCAGCAGATGCCGTATTCATAGATCTGTTTAAGCACTGTATAGAGCTGGATTAAAAGACACCTCCTTCACAGCTATTGGCGGTAAATGAGAATTAAAAGACACTCCCACATTAACCCTCTCCACTCAGAAAATACAAACAATGAAAATGAGAGCAGAATGAAGGTGTGTATACATAAACAGCTAAACAGACCTAACATAAGCTGCATATTACAATAAATAATGTATGGTCACATCTCAATAAGCTGATATATGAAAAATAAGAGTAAGATCATTTAAAGAACAATCACAGGATGTAAATACATAGTTTAACAAGCTATTGAATTTACAGTATATACAGATAGGTAGATTAGAGGATTTTCTATACCCTGCCATAAAATAACTTATATTAGTAATGGAAGCAAGGTACCATTTGAGATATATAAACATGGAATGCAATTATAACGCAAAACATATCATGATCCAATATATATATAATGTAATATAAGACCTTAGCTAGTCCAGGGTACACACCAAAACAGTACAGCGAAACGCCATAGTGGTAAGCAAGTTACTGTTACACTTTTTTTTAATACCAATGGTTAATAATATCAAACTCTGAATTATATCCATTAGGAAACTGAGTTTGTAATTTATGTATCCAGTAAATCTCCTGCTTAGCCAGAAGGCTTTCTTTATTACCTCCTCTTGGAGGTTGTCTCTAATTGCTTCAATAGCTTTCCATCTGAATGCACTGGCTTCCTTGTTGTGGACCTCCAAAAAGTGGCGTGAAAGGGCTGAACATGGTTTATCATTTTTAATGTACCCTAAATGTTCCCATATGCGGGTACGTATGTCTCTGGTTGTCATGCCCACATATTGGCAACGATGGACAGTGCATACGGCTATTGTATCCAACATTTGAGGGGAATAACCTCTTGAAGTAAGTATCTCTTTAATCACTAATTTTTCTTTTTGAAAATCAGTTTTAATGCTACAGATCCTTCTGGCCCTAAGAAATTGACCCTTGGCAATGCCCTTAAAGATGTGTTGTGAATGAGCACTTTTGTTGGGGAGCAATGCATTGTTGAACAGGGCTTCAGATGTGCATATTCAAAAAACGTCACTTTAGGGAATATTCTCTCCCCCAGCCAGTTACCTCGCAAAGAACCCACCACGACATGGTTAAGTGTTAATTGCACATACAAGTGTGGAGTTTCAAGATGCAAAACTTGTAAATATCTGACAGAGAGTAGAGAATTTAAATCCCATGTTACCCAACAGTCTTTTCAAATTAAAGGCTGTATAAAATGTTCAACTTCATATGTGGTATAACTTATCGTATGCACTGTCCATTGTTGCCAATATGTGAGCATGACAACCAGAGACGTATGCATCCGGATACGGGAACATTTAGGGTACATTAAAAAGGATAAACCATGTTCAGACCTTTCACGCCACTTTTTGGAGGTCCACAACAAAGATGTCAGTGCATTCAGATGGAAAGCTATTGAAGCAATTAGAGAACCTCCAACAGGAGGAAACAAAGAAAACCTTCTGGCTAAGCAGGAAATTTACTGAATACATAAATTACAAACTCACGGCTAGATTACGAGCTGACTCCCATAGTTACTAGCTAACTCCCATAGTTACTAGCTGACTCCCATAGTTACTAGCTCACTCCCATAAAAAGTATTGACACGCTCTAGATTACAGAACATCACAGGGGAGAGTGAACTCTAAGGGAACAAAAAATAGAAAAACTTTCCTTATGAGAAAAGATATCCAAAAATGTAATAATAAACACTCAGCACCCTATTTCTCATGGTTAATCAGCTAGAGCAAGTCCCCAATTAAAAGAAAAGCCAAATATAATAAAGATGAACCCACACAGGGGGGTCAGTTTCACTTGTAAATCCTGCGCTCAGTAGCATCCAACTAGCGGAAAAGGTTAAAGGGACTCACTCATCTGCTACCATTGCTCCGCCGTACCCATAGGACAAACCACAAGAAGCGTAATAGGCGATCACTGGCGAATTGGTAACCACAGCTCCGGTGTGGAATTATTACCTTGTGTTGTCGTCCTCACTGTCCATGCGTGTCTGCACTTTCGGGTATGACTAGTGTGACGTAGCTCAAAGGCATAGAGGCTTCTGACAAATCAGAAGACTCCTCTGCTTGCTTCAATGCTGAAACCTAGGAGGTTAAATGCCCGTGTCAGGGGAATCCAGGACCTGGGCAAAAATAGAATGACAAAAAAGAGTAGCCTGGGAACTGGATTATAAAAATAAAAATAAAAACTTTATTAAACATAGGCTAAAAGATACGCCATATCAAGAAACATAGGACTAACAAATCCTACGCATTTCAGCAGATGCCGTATTCATAGATCTGTTTAAGCACTGTATAGAGCTGGATTAAAAGACACCTCCTTCACAGCTATTGGCGGTAAATGAGAATTAAAAGACACTCCCACATTAACCCTCTCCACTCAGAAAATACAAACAATGAAAATGAGAGCAGAATGAAGGTGTGTATACATAAACAGCTAAACAGACCTAACATAAGCTGCATATTACAATAAATAATGTATGGTCACATCTCAATAAGCTGATATATGAAAAATAAGAGTAAGATCATTTAAAGAACAATCACAGGATGTAAATACATAGTTTAACAAGCTATTGAATTTACAGTATATACAGATAGGTAGATTAGAGGATTTTCTATACCCTGCCATAAAATAACTTATATTAGTAATGGAAGCAAGGTACCATTTGAGATATATAAACATGGAATGCAATTATAACGCAAAACATATCATGATCCAATATATATATAATGTAATATAAGACCTTAGCTAGTCCAGGGTACACACCAAAACAGTACAGCGAAACGCCATAGTGGTAAGCAAGTTACTGTTACACTTTTTTTTAATACCAATGGTTAATAATATCAAACTCTGAATTATATCCATTAGGAAACTGAGTTTGTAATTTATGTATCCAGTAAATCTCCTGCTTAGCCAGAAGGCTTTCTTTATTACCTCCTCTTGGAGGTTGTCTCTAATTGCTTCAATAGCTTTCCATCTGAATGCACTGGCTTCCTTGTTGTGGACCTCCAAAAAGTGGCGTGAAAGGGCTGAACATGGTTTATCATTTTTAATGTACCCTAAATGTTCCCATATGCGGGTACGTATGTCTCTGGTTGTCATGCCCACATATTGGCAACGATGGACAGTGCATACGGCTATTGTATCCAACATTTGAGGGGAATAACCTCTTGAAGTAAGTATCTCTTTAATCACTAATTTTTCTTTTTGAAAATCAGTTTTAATGCTACAGATCCTTCTGGCCCTAAGAAATTGACCCTTGGCAATGCCCTTAAAGATGTGTTGTGAATGAGCACTTTTGTTGGGGAGCAATGCATTGTTGAACAGGGCTTCAGATGTGCATATTCAAAAAACGTCACTTTAGGGAATATTCTCTCCCCAGCCAGTTACCTCGCAAAGAACCCACCACGACATGGTTAAGTGTTAATTGCACATACAAGTGTGGAGTTTCAAGATGCAAAACTTGTAAATATCTGACAGAGAGTAGAGAATTTAAATCCCATGTTACCCAACAGTCTTTTCAAATTAAAGGCTGTATAAAATGTTCAACTTCATATGTGGTATAACTTATCGTATGCACTGTCCATTGTTGCCAATATGTGAGCATGACAACCAGAGACGTATGCATCCGGATACGGGAACATTTAGGGTACATTAAAAAGGATAAACCATGTTCAGACCTTTCACGCCACTTTTTTAAGGTCCACAACAAAGATGTCAGTGCATTCAGATGGAAAGCTATTGAAGCAATTAGAGAACCTCCAACAGGAGGAAACAAAGAAAACCTTCTGGCTAAGCAGGAAATTTACTGAATACATAAATTACAAACTCACGGCTAGATTACGAGTTGTGTGTTATGAGTGAAAAATCATCGTTATGGCTCTTTTTCACTACCGCTGCTATTACGAGTCTTGTAGGTACAGCTATACCGCACAATTTTTTGGCCATCATGCAATGTAACTACCGCACCTTTCAAAAAGTCATTTTTCAATGGGACTTCCACAGCGCCGGTATTACGAGTTTGCTTGTGCAGCCAAAAAGTGAGCGGTACTGCCTATAACTACAAGATCTGATAGAAATCAATTTGATTTGTTTGTTGGAAGTGGTATTTGTCTAGTGATATCAATCTAGAGACATTTTGTCTCCATTCCAAAATCGTTGGGATTTGTGATGTTTTCCATAGTCTAGGAATCAGTTATTTGGCTCCGCTAATCATTATATAAAGTAATGCCAATCTATAGTGGCATTTAAGCTTTGGTGGTTTATTAAATATGAATATCTTTGGGTCTATGTCTAGGTTCTGTGCTACAGTCAGTGATATTTCCTTTACCACATCTTCCCAGTATTTGACAATGTGTGGGCAGCTCCACCAAACATGTGTTACCGACTTGCCCTCATCCCCTCCAGCATAATTTACTAGTGTGTGGGAACATTTTACTCATCCTCTCTGGATAGAAATACCATCTAGTTAGTAGTTTCATGTTAGTTTCTGTAGTGCTCATAGAAGATGGTGATTTTCCCATTTGTTTAAATATGATTTGCCAATCTCTAGAAGATATTGTGATTTTGAGTTTTTTTCCCCAAGTTTTGGTGTATTTTAGTAGGGGTTTTGAGTGGAGTTCTATCAATATTCTATAAGACAAGGATGAACCTTTTTTAGAAGGTCCCGGGGGGTGGCAGTTAATTAATCTCTAATTCTGGCAATAATTTCCCGTTATTTAGTAATGCGTAAACTGGGATATGCGAGTGAATGGTTGCTATAGTGGCTTCAGGTGTTGTCTGTAGTGTTGGTATATCCGGATTGAATAGGAGTGGTGTTAGCGGAGAGGGTATGCTGGATAGTCCTTTTTTCCCTTTGAACAGTTTGTCCCATGTTTTAAGTGTTTCTAAAGTAATATTCGGGGTCAGTGGGGAGAAATGTCATTTTGTTTTATGAATCCAGCAGGAACTGCTTAGACTCGTACATTCTGTTAAGGTGTGGTTCAGCCCAACCCATTCTTTATGTTCTATGTGTTTGCACCAATCTATTATTCTTGTCAGGTGGGTTGCTATCCTATAATAAGAGAGATTTTGTACCCCTAAACCCCCATTATCTCGATCCCTAAACATAATATATTTTGCCAATCTAGGTTGTGTATTGCGCCATATGAATGCAAAAGAGAGGTTTTGGAGAGATGTAATATATGTCTCTGATAATTGTATGGGTAATGTCTGAAAGACGTAAATAATTTTTGGCAGTGTAGTCATTTTAAAAGCATGGATACGTCCAAGCCATGAGAGAGGTTTCAGACTCCAGTTCTGGAGCTCCATCTGGAGGTCTTTGAATAGTTTTTGATAATTGAATGTGAATAATTCTTGTGGGGATATTGCTATCTGTATCCCTAAGTATTTAATGGATTTCTGCTGTATGGAGAAGTGATATGTGTTTTTAATCTGTTGTATTTCTGCACCTGGTATTGCTATACTTAAGATTTCTGATTTATTAGTATTTATTTTATAATATGATAGTGAACCGTATAGGTCACATTCAGTTTTAAGGGCTTCCAGGGAATTAATTGGGGACGTTAGCGTTAACAATACATCGTCCGCATAAGAGGACATTTTATATTGCTTGGTTCCAATTTCTAATCCCTGTATGTTGTCATTTTGTCTTATCCTGGATGCTAATAATTCCATGGCTAATACAAACAGGATCGGGGACAGAGGGCATCCCTGCTGAGTTCCGTTGTGAATAGTTATTTTATTTTATAGGGAGTCGTTGAGTTTAATGCGTGCCGTGGGGTTGGAATATAATGTCAATATTCTGTCAATTGTTATGTTTCCAAACCCAAACCTAGATAGAGTGGCTTTTAGAAAAAAAACAGTTCAACCGATCAAATGCCTTTTTGGCATCTATTGCTAGCAGAGCGGTTGGTATTTTGTATGTCTGCGCATAGTCCAGGAGATTAAGCACATTAAGAGTGTTATCCCGGGCTTCACGGTGTAATACAAAGCCCACTTGGTTAAGGTGAATCAGTTGTTTTAATATTCTGTTTATGTGGGTTGCGATGATTCTAGCGTAGATTTTTATATTGACATTTAACAACAAGATTGGTCTGAAGTTTGAGGGTGTGTCAGGTGTTTTCCTTGGCTTCGGCATAACTGAAACGTGGGCTTCTAGCATTTGTTTGTCTATTTTATTGAAGATTGTTTTTAAATGTGGTATCAATATGTTTTTGAATTTTTTTATAGTATTTTACTGTTTATGTTTAATAGGGTGATGGCCATCTTAATATCAGACTCTGAGATCGGGGTGTCTAGTAAATCTTTTTGCTCCTCAGTTAATTGGGGGAGGTCCGTGGTCGCAAGATATGAGGTTAAGTCAGACGAGGGCATAGGGTATTGTTCAGTATTTTTGATATCATACAAGTCTTTGTATTAGGCTTCAAATTGGTGCATTATGTCTGGGGTAGTGTGCACTGGTGTATTGGTCTTTGTTTTGATGTTATGTATAAAGGTTTTGAGTTTTTTTTAATTTAGGGACCTTGCTAACAATTTTCCTGCTCTATTGCTTTCGAAGTGGAATTTTTGTTTAGTGCGGTGTGCCATCAGGTTATACTCCTTAAGCAATAGGTCTTGTAATTATTTTCTAGTACTGTGCAATTGGAGGTACTGTTGCTGATCTTTGGGGTTCTGTTTGTGTTTAAATTCTATGGTCGCTAGGGATTGAGATAAAGTTAGATATTGTTGTCTGGCTTTTTTATTTATTTGTGATTTCGTCTTAATGAACTCCCCTCTCATAAAGCACTTATGTGCTTCCCATACCATGTACGGGTCGCTCTCTTCCAGAGAATTTAAGGTAAAGTATTCAGTCAGTGCGTTTTCGGCTTGTTCTAATAAGGTAGGTGAGCCTATCAGAGCATCGTCTAATTTCTAGATATAGGGATGTAGAGGTGTGTTAGGCCATTTAAATTGTGCAATTATCGCTGAATGGTCAGATCAAGTAGTATGTGAGATTCTAGCTGTTTGTGTAAGTGATAAGCCATCTGCATTGGTAAGTAAATAGTCAAGTCTGCTGTATGTATGGTGTGGATGCAAAAAGAAGGTTTAGGCATCTATTTTACAAGCCGTCAACCGCAAATACGCTGGAATTCCGCAGCGTAATTGTGGCGAGCCTGATTCCCCTTAGTTATCAAACCCTACAGACCGGCAAAATTAGAATTTTGTGATGTAACATAAAAGAGCTGATTACTTTGGGGCAATGCCCCGCAAAAGGCCCTTTTAAGGGCTATTTGTAATTTAGTGTAGGGTAGGGCTTTTTTTTATTTTGGGGGGCTTTTTTATTTTGTTAGGGGGATTAGATTAGGTGTAATTAGTTTAAAAAACTTGTAATTTTTTTATTATTTTCTGTAATTTAGTGTTTGGCTTTTTTTGTACTTAAGATCATTTTATTTAATTTTATTTAATTGTAGTTAATTTAGGTAATTAATGTAATTATAGTGTAGTGTTAGGTGTAATTGTAACTTAGGTTAGGTTTTATTTTACAGGTAAATTTGTATTTATTTTAGCTAGGTAGTTATTAAATAGTTAATAACTATTTAGTAACTATTCTACCTAGTTAAAATAAATACAAACTTGCCTGTAAAATAAAAATAAATCCTAAGATAGCTACAATGTAACTATTAGGTATACTGTAGCTATCTTAGGGTTTATTTTATAGGTAAGTATTTAATTTTAAATAGGAATAATTTATTTAATGATATTTATTTAGATTTATTTAAATTATATTTAAGTTAGTGGGTGTTAGGGTTAGACTTAGATTTAGGGGTTAATAAATATAATGTAGGTGGCGGCGGTGTAGGGGGCGACAGATTAGGGGTTAATAAGTATAATGTAATTGCGGGTGCGGCGGTTTAGGGGTTAAACACTTTATTTAGTTGCGCCAGGGTCCGTGAGCGGCGGTTTAGGGGTTAATACATTTATTAGAGTTGCGGCGGGGTCCGGGAGCAGCGTTATAGAGGGGAAAAAATTTAATATAGTGTGGGTGCTTAGTGACAGTATACCAATAAAGCTGGGAAAAAGCCGAAGAGCAGCGAGATCGATGACTTTTAGTTAACAACAGTCCGTTGTTCATCACAGCTTTTTGACAGCTTTTTTGATAATTTTGGATAACGTATTCAGGTCCGCGGCAGCGATGTTAGGCGAACTTAGGCGAGCGTATTGGTGCCGTCGAATGCAAGTAAGTTGACGGCTTAATAAATAGATGCCATAGTCTCTTCAACTTGGGTGTATACATCTCCAAATATCATGTAAGTTACAGTCCCTCATCATCTTCCCTAAGTATCTAATAGTTTTTTTGGAGGCATTTGCACTTGGATTAGAGGAGTCTACTAGAGGGTTCAGTGGTAAATTAAAATCACCCCCTACCAATAGTATTCCCTTTTATATGTCTAGTATTCTGTTGAAAGATTTCCTAAAGAATTTTAATTGTTTAGTATTTGGTGTGTAAATGTTGACCAGTGTTGTCGGGATGCCATATAATAGGCCAAACACTCCCAGGAACCTTCCCTCCTGATCTCTGTTTCTACATGTTTAAACGGTATATCTCTATGTAATAGGATGTTGACCCCACATTTTTTTGATGCGGCCGAACTGTGGTAATGTTGGGTATAATGACCCCCAAAATATTTTGGTTCTTTTGATTTTAGGAAGTGTTTCTTGTAGAAACAGAATACCTCCCTTAATCTTAGAGAAATCTAGAAGTGCCATGGCTAGTTTCTGAGCGGAGTTTAGGCCCTTTGTGTTTTGAGATATTAGGACAATGTTTTTACTTATGTGTGCCATTTATGTGTTCTCTTATAGTGCATAGTGACATAAAGGTTCCCTGACTGATTATCTTGAGGACATAGTATAAGTCAAATTCAAGTAATAAGAAAACCAACAACAATGTGACATGTTTTTCATAATATACAGTGAAAGTAATAATAAAAAAAAATAAAAAAAATTACTTGCTAAACTCAGTTTGAAAATGCAAACTGTTAAACCTTGCAGAAAAAAATGGATTATACCCTAACGGCATGTATTTTAATGGTCTTAGTGTCATTTGACGTTAGCAGAAATAAGAAAAAAGGGTGATAACCAGCTCCTCAACAAGCATTTATGTATTAGTCTAACTATTGCCTTATCATCTCGTGTACTAGAACAGCATACAATTATACATCACATTCTACATTCTAAGCCCAATACGGGTTACTCTGTTTTAAACAATGAGTACCGCTAAACGGTCTATCTAACTTAAAAATACATAACAAAGATATTTTAATAACTTTTAAGCCTACAATCATAACATGATACAAAATTCTGGAATATTACCCATCTGCATTGCATTCTGTCTCATCTGTCCATTGTGGATAGATCTGCCTTTTAGTATAAAGTACAGAGTTAGTGGGCAGAATTATTATGCAGTGTCTCTTAATGGAGAGTCAGGTTTCCTGGTGGGTAGTTTGCTCCCCGTTTTGGGATTAGCTCGCTGCCATCTATTAGAATTCGTCTGGGCTATCTTTTTCTTTGGTGGTTGTTGGAACTCATCTGGATCGGGCATCTTCAGAAGTTCTATGTCCAATGCTGAGCAAAAGTCTCTGATGTCCGTTGTGGATCTGCATGATAATTTCCTGTTTCCATGTAGAACGTACAGATGGAAAGGGAATCCCCATCTGTATAGAATTCTTTTTTGGCACAAAAGGGACGTCAGGGGTGCTATTTCTCTTCTCCTCTGCAGCGTCCGTTGTGAAAAGTCTTGAAAAAATTGGAGCACCACTCCCCTGAATTTCACTGGCTGTTTTTTCCATGAAAGGTTTAGAATTTCTTCTTTTTCAGTGAATTCCTTAAATTTCATTATAATGTCCCTTGGGGGTGCAGTATACGGGGGTCTTGGCCTCAGTGCTCTATGGGCTCTAACCCAAGGGATAACGGTGGATATCGGTGGATATTGCGGTATTCCTTAGATGGGCAAATAGGGCTGGTAGATATGTTGGAAGGTCCTTGGGAAGCATAGACTCCAGTATGCCTAGAATCCTGAGGTTCTCCCTACAACTCCGATTGTCAAGATCTTCAATTTTGTCATATAATTCTGCCATCATGGTCGTGTGATGCACGTGGGCTTAGACTACATAAAAATTGTTCATTTAAAGACAATATGGCTCTCAATACTAAATGGGAAGAAGCTATGCATGTCTGTTCTACCACTTTTATTAATATTCTCATATCCCATAGAAAAACTTTGGTTGAACATGCATCCAAAGAAATAAATTCCATTCAAAATAGTTTGGAGAAATTTAAAAATTCTGCATTGTATGATGAATTGAATTCCATGGTCTTGGAAAAAACAGAATGTTTCCAAAGAGAACTAATGGCCATTAAAAATAGAAAACTCTTGTATAGAACTGAGTATTTCCATTGAGCAAGCACTTTTATGAAGTTGAGGAGGTGTCTTCAGGTCCCTTTTGGTGCAGATTCACTCATGGAAGCCTTAATTGAAGGTTAAGAAGAAGTAGTCAAAAGACCACTGCTTCCTTGCCTATCCTCCCCCTCGGAATTTGGTATCTTAAAATCACCCTGGACTTATCTGACTGTGGTGATAGGCAGTCCCTGCCCTTGTATGATTGGTTGTGCCAGAACACTGGACAGGATTGCACGAGAGCTTTCCTCCTGGTAAGCTTGCCCACCTGCATCTTATTATCCAATGTGTGATCCTCCTGTACTGGGGGGGGGGGTAATTGTGCATTTCCAGAGGGGGAATGAGAAGTTATCAACAGGAAATAAATAATCAAATAGAGATTCTTGGAAAGTAAACAAGAAAAGTGCATCTTTCAAAGTAAATAACAATAAATAGGTATCAGAAATAAAAGGCTCCATTTATGATGCACAAATGTTGTTTCGGCAGCCCATCATTTCATTTTTGCCTGAAACAGAAGTTAAGAAGCGTGGATTGAAATCATTCAGATCCGAACCGATCAGGATGATTTACAGCGCCTGCTAGCGGCTGATTAGCAGCCAGTAAGCAGGGGCCGACATTGCTCGAGCATTTCACCAGAAATGTTTGTGCTATGATAAATGTGGACAGCGTATGCTGTCTGCATTTAGCAATGTCAAGTGGAAATGATTCACTCTAGCGAACTATGTCAGCTTGACATATAATAAATCAACCCCAATGTGTTATGGTAATATAAATCCCAAAATTGTGTGGAAAGAAACTTGCATCTATATTAATATGCTTACATCCAAAACCGTAATACAACAGAAAAGTTGCATTAAACACAATGTAAATGTCACGTAAAATGTAACCAAACACTGCTGTCTCTCAGTATGAAAACGACAATGTTGTCATTGCAGCTTTATACGATAGACAGAAGCCACACCGAGAGATCATTACAAAAGAATAAAATAAATGTAACACCATTCAAAATATATCAATTTTATATTTAGTTATATTTAAATCTTCACCTCACACTAAACAAATGCAAATAATCATCTTGATGGCTGGAAGGATAATGGAGTCACTTTAGGTTAATTTTTTTCTTTTTTCTCTTTAAACCAAATCGTTATTTTTTTCACCTTAAACTGCAAACTTTCTAAACTTAATTTTATGTTTTAATCAATTTAAGCTCAAAACTAGTTAATCGATTGACCTTACGAGGCAGATAAACAACTGGTAAACAGTAATTAAATTAAACGTTATAATGAATAGAATTCTTATTACCAGGATCTAACCCTATTAGCACAAAATGATTTCTTCAATATGACAGCAGTGTGAATTTAAATGTGACCCCTGTCTGACTGTGTTTTATTAAACAACTTTAAAGAGAAAATAACTCTTGACACATTTAGCTTAAAAAGCATGAGTTAACGCACATATTTAAGAACTGAGTTTTAATAAGTCATTTAATTAAATTCATTACGGTATTAATTTTGTAAGAACTATTGTAAATGACAGCAATATTTAAACATATAGGGAAAATTACTAAGTGTAGAAATTTGTTAAAGGTAAATCTGGATTTTTTTAATGTGTTTTGAGAAGCTATTAAAAGGACATAACACACTTTGACATTGTAATATAAAATATTTCATTATGCATCATAAAACTACATTTTCAATATACTTTCATTATAGATTTCACCTCTTTCCTGTAACTGAAAATGTTGGGTTTTCCAATTCTGAAAATGGGAAGTGCAAACTGCAGACTTCACCTTAGAGAATTTTCTTTTTGGATGATTCATACCTCTTTAAAGGGCCATGATACCCACATTTTTTATTTCATGATTTAGAAAGAGAATGCATTTTTAAACAACTTTCTAATTTACTTCTATTATCTAATTTGTTTTATTCTCTTGATATTCTTTGCTGAAAAGCATATCTAGATATGCTCAGTAGCTGCTGATTGGTTGCTGCACATAGAAGTCTCATGTGATTGGCTCCCCCATGTGCATTGCTTTTTCTTCAAATAAGGATATCTCAAAAATGAAGCAAAATAAATAATAGAAGTAAATTGTAATGTTGTTTAAATTTGTATGTTCTATCTGAATCATGAAAGAAAGATTTGGGGTTTAGTGGCCCTTTAATATTCAAATTTGAAATTTTCATATTACATTAAAAGGACAGTCTACACCAGAAATATACTTACATATTTGAAATCCTTGCCCAATGTTTGATGCATACAGCATTATGCAAAGAAGCAGTCATTTTTTGCATGCAGTGAAAAAAAAACCTCTCTCTTACATCGTTAAATGGCTGCCGGACTCCTCCTTTCAATGACATCATTCTTTTCAAAGTGGTTGTGGATACAAATGGACCTTGGTTCGTGCACATCAAGTTGCATATGCACAGTGTGTCCAAGCTTCTAAAGTATAAAGAAGGTTTATTACGGTCCGTTTGTTAAAATGTTCCCTGCTGTTCCTGTGCAGCCCACTGCTTGTGGCGCTTGCACAGATCTAGCTACCTCAAACACAGAAGAAAGTGTTCACTCGCATCCACAACCCCCTTGAAAATGATGGCGTCACTGAATGGAGTCCAGCGGCCATTTTAAAACAACGAATGATGTATGAAAATGTTGCTGTTTTTTTCACTTCATGCAAAAAATGACTGTTTATTTGAATAATGCTGTTTGTATCAAACAGTTAGCAAGGATTCCAAATATGTAGATATCTTCCTGGTGTAGACTATCCCTTTAAAGGGACATGAAACACACGTTTTTTTTTTTTTCTTTCATGATTCAGATTGAGCATACAATTTAAAACAACTTTCCAATTTACTTATTTTATTAAATATGCTTCATTTTTTTGTATCCTTTGTTGAAGGAGCAGAATTGCACTTCTGGGAGCTAGCTGAATAAATTGGGTGAGCCAATTAAAAGAAGTATATATACTTGGTACTTGGTGCCTTATCTGATTTTGTTATTTTAGTTAATAAAGGGATTTTGATGTTTTCTTGCAATTGGTCTCTGGGTCTGACTCTATCTGACTCTATCTATTTTTTAAATTTGCTTAATGAGCAAGGTTTAAAGGTACAGCTGCAACATTTTTTCTTTTATTTAAAATACAATAATTTTCGTACCTCCTTGCACCGGATGAAAATACTTATTTTTTACATCTGAGCTCGGCATTAATCATATTCGGTTAAGCTGGTATATTTTTTCATATATATATAGTGCAGCCCCCAATCAGCAGCTTGTTTCCAGTAGTTCATGTATGTTCCTGGGCTTACCTAACGAAGGATATTATACAACAAAGCAAATTAGATAATATAAGTAAATAAGAAAGTTGTTTAAAATTGCATCCTCAAACTGAATAATTGAAGACATTTTTGGGGCTTGTCCTTTTGATAAAAAGCAGAATGTGTTCTACTATGCCTATGTCAAATTCATAGATTTCACAATCATGTACAGTATAAAGCAGACTAACATTTTTGATCCAGTATTATACTAGAGAGAGACTCTTTTGTTACTAAAAGAGGTGACATTGAGGTGATACAAAACACCTGCTAATATAAGAAGATCTGCTAATATAAGAAGGATCGGTTTAAGCATAGGCAAATATACAGATTCTGTATATTTGTATTGCTTTATATTGATTTATGTGGGTTACGATACCTACCGGAAATAGATTGTGATTGGTTGGACATATCTTTAAATGTTGATTTTTAAGAAACGGCATTATAGCCGAGAAACGCGTTGTTTTAATAAATTGATATTAGTTTTACATATTGATCTGCTACTCATTTGCTGCGTTTCCTTGGTTCCAGTTGTCAGCTGATGATACTACACATCCTGGGCCCACTTGCAGTGGGCCGTGACCATATTCCAGTTTGTATCTGGAGACAGGAGTTGAGCCTACCGGATGGCTCTGAGGATTCGGTATGCCTTATTAGCACTATTTCAGTGCTTTTGAACATGTGAGCTGAAGACGCCTCCTTTTACTTGTTATTTTATAGATATATTTAATAAGAAGATGCCCTACTCTGAGGTAATTGTGAGCTAACTGGCTATAGAAAATTTTTATGTCGTTTGATGCTTGCAGTGATCATAAATTGTTTGGGTTTGAGTCATTATTAAGATAAAAACTCCTTTATATAGATATTTAACCACACAACTTTACTTTCTTATACTTGAGGATACTGGTTCAGTTGGAAACACAAAATCCATAAAATAAATTCTAGTCTCTATTATCTTTATGTTAGCATATGCTCTAAGTATAGTCATGTCTCTCTCATGTCTAGATTTTTACTCTGGCTATTGCCATCCTGATTACACCTTTCAACTCAGACCCTCTTAAGATTTTATGACACTCCCTCCTCTCCTGGTACTCAGTCCTCTGTAACACTTTCTGTCTTGTGTTTCAACATATAGGCCCCTCTTTATTAAGTAGCTTCAGGGCTGCGAGCATGCAACCAAACATCAGACAGCTCAGACTTGTTTGTCTGGGATGACTGACAACACCTACTCACATGCAATTGGTTGCGTGCAAGCAGGGGGCGGGGTTAAATATGTGATTGCAGATGCAATCTTAAGTTCTTGAAGGGAATGCTGTTCTGGAGGCCGCAAATGTGTGCAGATAGATTCTTCCTATGAGAATCTTGTCTATATGGAGAAATGTGGGCTTTAGACCTGAGGAAGAGAGGAAACTCCCAGAAGCTTGTTTTTTTTTTGTTTTTTTTAAATGTGTAGTCAAAGTTTCATTTGATAATAGAAGTAGATTTTATTAAAAACAAAAAATAGTATGCTCTATCTGAATAATGAAACTTTAATTATGACTTAGAGCGACAGCCTAGTCAAAATTAAACTTTCATGATTCAGATAGGGCATGTAATTGTAAACAACTTTGAAATTCACTTTTATCATAAAACTTGCTTTGTTTTCTTGGTATTCTAAGTTGAAAGCTAAACCTAGGTAGGTTCTAATGCTAAGCCCTTGAAGGATGCCTCTTATCTGAATGCATTTGACAGTTTTTCACAGCAAGAGATAACATTGTGCTCATGCCTGTGGAATTACGTATGAGAGTGCACTGTTTGGTTAAATGTAAGTCTGTCAACAGAACTGAAATAAGGGGCAGCCTGCAGAAGCTTAGATACAAGGTAATTATAGAGGTATAAAGTATATTATTATAACTGTGTTGGTTATACAAAACTGGGGAATGGGTAATAAAGGGATTATGTATCTTTTTAAGCAATATCAATTCTGGATTAGACTGTCCCTTTAAAAGGACATTAAACACTGTAGGCTAAATTAAAAGTGAGGCGCAAACGGTTTTACGCTAGCACAATCGTGTTTTTGCGAGCCACTTTCATTTTGCTGATATTACAAGTGGAGCGAAATCGTGATTGCACTAGAGCAATCACCCTTTAAAGGGACAAAAAACAAGTTGAGTTAGAGACTAAATATAATAATATGTACATTAATTACTTTACCTGTAAATTTATACTGCAGTGCCTCGCCATTAACCCTTTCTTTTTAGTTTCTGAATTGTACAGCTCTAACTCCCCCCACACAATTTTCTTTTATGGCTGTAGCTATATCCATTGTTGTTTTGGTAAAATGCACAAATGAATAGGGATTATCTGCTGGAGCAGCCTAGAAGCTGTGAACTCAGTTGAAATACAATGCCTGTGTCTAAACACTGATAAGAGGGGTGGAGCACAGTGCTCCAGACAGCATGGCTATTTAAGTATTTTTGCTTATTTTTGAAATCTATTTTAAAAACAGAATTTATGCTTACCTGATAAATTACTTTCTCCAACGGTGTGCCCGGTCCACGGCGTCATCCATAACTTGTGGGAATATTCTCCTCCCCAACAGGAAATGGCAAAGAGCACAGCAAAAGCTGTCCATATAGTCCCTCCTAGGCTCCGCCCACCCCAGTCATTCGACCGACGGACAGGAGAAAAAAAGGAGAAACCATAGGGTGCCGTGGTGACTGTAGTTAAAGAAAGAAATTCATCAACCTGATTAAAAACCCAGGGCGGGCCGTGGACCGGACACACCGTTGGAGAAAGTAATTTATCAGGTAAGCATGAATTCTGTTTTCTCCAACATTGGTGTGTCCGGTCCACGGCGTCATCCATAACTTGTGGGAACCAATACCAAAGCTTTAGGACACGGATGAAGGGAGGGAGCCAATCAGGTTACCTAAACAGAAGGCTACACGGCTTGCAAAACCTTTCTCCCAAAAATAGCCTCCGAAGAAGCAAAAGTATAAAATTTGTAGAATTTGGCAAAAGTGTGCAGAGAAGACCAAGTCGCTGCTTTACATATCTGATCAACAGAAGCCTCGTTCTTGAAGGCCCATGTGGAAGCCACAGCCCTAGTAGAGTGAGCTGTGATTTGTTCGGGAGGCTGCCGTCCGGCAGTCTCGTAAGCCAATCGGATGATGCTTTTCAGCCAAAAGGAAAGAGAGGTAGCAGTAGCTTTTTGACCTCTCCTCTTGCCAGAATAAACGACAAACAGAAAATACGTTTGTCTGAAATCCTTTGTTGCTTCTAAATAGAACTTTAAAGCATGTACTACATCTAAATTATGTAACAAACGTTCCTTCTTTGAAACTGGATTCGGACACAAAGAAGGCACAACTATTTCCTGGTTAATATTCTTGTTGGAAACAACCTTTGGAAGGAAACCAGGTTTAGTCCACAAAACAACCTTATCTGAATGGAACACCAGATAGGGCGGATTACACTGCAGAGCAGATAACTCAGAAACTCTTCTAGCAGAAGAAATAGCAACCAAAAACAGAACTTTCCAAGATAACATCTTGATATCTATGGAATGTAGAGGTTCAAACGGAACCCCTTGAAGAACTGAAAGAACTAAATTCAGACTCCAGGGAGGAGTCAAAGGTCTGTAAACAGGCTTGATCCTGACCAAAGCCTGAACAAAAGCTTGAACATCTGGCACAACTGCCAGTCGTTTGTGTAACAAAACAGATAAAGCAGAAATCTGCCCTTTTAGAGAACTCGCGGATAATCCCTTATCCAAAGCTTCTTGGAGAAAGGAAAGGATCCTAGGAATTTTAATCCTATTCCATGAGAATCCCTTGGATTCACACCAACAGATATATCTTTTCCATATTTTATGGTAAATTTTTCTAGTTACAGGTTTTCTAGCTTGTACCAGAGTATCTATCACTGAATCCGAAAACCCACGCTTAGATAAAATCAAGCGTTCAATTTCCAAGCCATCAGCTGTAGAGAAACTAGATTTGGATGTTTGAATGGACCCTGTACTAGAAGATCCGGTCTCAAAGGTAGCTTCCATGGTGGAGCCGATGACATATTCACCAGGTCGGCATACCAAGTCCTGCGTGGCCACGCAGGAGCTATCAAAATCACCTAGGCCCTCTCCTGTTTGATCCTGGCTACCAGCCTGGGAATGAGAGGAAACGGTGGAAACACATAAGCTAGGTTGAAGATCCAAGGCGCTACTAATGCATCCACTAGAGTCGCCCTGGGATCCCTGGATCTGGACCCGTAGCAAGGAACCTTGAAGTTCTGATGAGACGCCATCAGATCCATGTCTGGAATGCCCCATAATTGGGTCAACTGGGCAAAAATCTCCGGGTGGAGTTCCCACTCCCCCGGATGGAATGTCTGACGACTCAGGTAATCCGCCTCCCAGTTTTCCACTCCTGGGATGTGGATCGCAGATAGGTGGCAGGAGTGATCCTCCGCCCATTTTATGATTTTGGTCACTTCTCTCATCGCCAGGGAACTCCTTGTTCCCCCCTGATGATTGATGTAAGCAACAGTCATCATGTTGTCTGATTGGAATCTTATGAATCTGGCCTTTGCTAGTTGAGGCCAAGCCCTGAGAGTATTGAATATCGCCCTCAGTTCCAGAATGTTTATCGGGAGAAGAGACTCTTCCCGAGACCATAGACCCTGAGCTTTCAGGGAGTCCCAGACCGCGCCCCAGCCCACTAGACTGGCGTCGGTCGTGACGATGACCCACTCTGGTCTGCGGAAGCTCATTCCCTGGGCCAGGTGATCCTGGGTTAGCCACCAACGGAGTGAGTCTCTGGTCTTCTGATCTACTTGAATCACTGGAGACAAGTCTGTATAGTCCCCATTCCACTGTTTCAGCATGCACAGTTGTAATGGTCTTAGATGAATTTGCGCAAAAGGAACTATGTCCATTGCTGCAACCATCAACCCTACTACTTCCATGCACTGAGCTATGGAAGGTCGTGGAACAGAGTGAAGAACTTGACAAGCGTTTAGAAGTTTTGACTTTCTGACATCTGTCAGGAAAATCTTCATTTCTAAAGAATCTATTATTGTCCCCAAAAAGGGAACTCTTGTTGACGGAGACAGGGAACTTTTTTCTATGTTCACCTTCCACCCGTGAGATCTGAGAAAGGCCAGAACGATGTCTGTGTGAGCCTTTGCCTTTGAAAGAGACAACGCTTGTATCAGAATGTCGTCCAAGTAAGGTGCCACTGCAATGCTCCTTGGTCTTAGAACCGCTAGAAGGGACCCGAGCACCTTTGTGAAAATCCTTGGAGCAGTGGCTAGCCCGAATGGGAGAGCCACAAACTGGTAATGTTTGTCCAGAAAGGCGAACCTTAGGAACTGATGATGATCTTTGTGGATAGGAATATGGAGATACGCATCCTTTAGATCCACGGTAGTCATAAATTGACCCTCCTGGATTGTAGGTAAGATCGTTCGAATAGTTTCCATTTTGAACAATGGCACTCTGAGAAATTTGTTTAGAATCTTTAAATCCAGAATTGGTCTGAAGGTTCCTTCTTTTTTGGGAACTACAAACAGATTTGAGTAAAACCCCAGTCTTTGTTCCACAGTTGGAACTGGGTGTAACACTCCCATCTTTAACAGGTCTTCTACACAATGTAAGAATGCCTGTCTCTTTATTTGGTTTGAAGATAAGTGAGACATGTGGAACCTTCCCCTTGGGGGTAGTTCCTTGAATTCCAGAAGATAACCCTGAGAAACTATTTCTAGTGCCCAGGGATCCTGAACATCTCTTGCCCAAGCCTGAGCGAAGAGAGAGAGTCTGACCCCTACTAGATCCGGTCCCGGATCGGGGGCTACACCTTCATGCTGTTTTGGTAGCAGCAGCAGGCTTCTTAGCCTGCTTACCCTTGTTCCAGCCTTGCATCGGTTTCCAAGCTGGTTTAGTTTGCGAAGCATTACCCTCTTGTCTAGAGGCTGCAGAGTTGGAGGTCGGTCCGTTCCTGAAATTGCGAAAGGAATGAAAATTAGACTTATTCTTGGCCTTGAAAGGCCTATCCTGTGGGAGGGCATGGCCCTTACCCCCAGTGATGTCTGAGATAATCTCTTTCATTTCCGGCCCAAAAAGTGTTTTACCCTTGAAAGGGATATTAAGCAATTTTGTCTTGGAAGATACATCCGCTGACCAAGACTTTAGCCAGAGCGCTCTGCGCGCCACAATTGCAAACCCTGAATTTTTCGCCGCTAATCTAGCTAACTGCAAAGCGGCATCTAAAATAAAGGATTTGCTAACTTAAGTGCGTGAATTCTGTCCATAACCTCCTCATACGGAGTCTCTCTACTGAGCGACTTTTCTAGTTCTTCGAACCAGAACCACGCTGCTGTAGTGACAGGAATAATGCACAAAATAGGTTGCAGGAGGTAACCTTGCTGTACAAAAATCTTTTTAAGCAAACCTTCCAATTTTTTATCCATAGGATCTTTGAAAGCACAATTATCCTCGATAGGAATAGTAGTGCGCTTGGCAAGTGTAGAAACTGCCCCCTCGACCTTAGGGACTGTCTGCCATAAGTCCTTTCTGGGGTTGACCATAGGAAATAATTTCTTAAATATAGGAGGGGGGACAAAAGGTATGCCGGGCTTCTCCCACTCCCTATTCACTATGTCCGCCACCCGCTTGGGTATAGGAAAAGCGTTGGGGTGCACCGGAACCTCTAGGAACTTGTCCATCTTACACAATTTTTCTGGAATGACCAGGTTGTCACAATCATCCAGAGTAGATAGCACCTCCTTAAGCAGTGCGCGGAGATGTTCTAATTTCAATTTAAATATCACTACATCAGGTTCTGCCTGTTGAGAAATTATACCTGAATCAGAAATTTCCCCGTCTGACAAAACCTCCCTCATGGCCACTTCAGATTGGTGTGAGGGTATGACAGAGCAATTATCATCAGCGCCCTCCTGCTCTACAGTGTTTAAAACAGAGCAATCGCGCTTTCTCTGAAATGCAGGCATCTTGGATAAAATATTTGCTATGGAATTATCCATTACTGCCGTCAATTGTTGCATAGTAACAAGCATTGGCGCGCTAGAAATACTAGGGGTCTCCTGCGTGGGCAAAACTGGTGTAGACACAGAAGGAGATGATGTAGAACTATGTCTGCTCCCTTCATCTGATGAATCATCTTGGGCAACTTTACTATCTGTGGCAGTACTGTCCTTACTTTGTTTGGACGCTATGGCACAATTATCACACATATTTGAACTGGGAGACACATTGGCTTCCATACATACAGAACATAATCTATCTGAAGGCACAGACATGTTAAACAGGCTTAAACTTGTCAATAAAGTACAAAAACCGTTTTAAAACAAAACCGTTACTGTCTCTTTAAATTTTAAACAGAGCACACTTTTTTACGGAATATGTGAAAAACTATGAAGGAATTGTTCAATTTTAACCAAATTTTTACCACAGTGTCTTAAAGCATTCAAAGCATTGCACCCCAAATTTCAGACCTTTAACCCTTAAAATGCCGTTTACAGTTTTAACCCCTTTACAGTCCCAGCACCAGCCTTTGCTGTGACTTAACCAAACCCAGGGGAGCATACGATACCAAATCAAGCCTTTTAGGAACTTTTCCAACTACTTCCAGACCCACACACATGCAGCTGCATGTACTGCTCTCAAAAGTAACTGCGCAGTAATGGCGCGAAAATGAGGCTCTGCCTACTACAGAGAAGGCCCTTCCTGACTGGGAAGGAGTCTAAACCAGTGCCTGACGTAACAAAAACGTTCCCCAAAGATATAAAGTGTGAATTTCAACATCAAACTGTATAAAATGCCCAAATAAAGCAATCGATCTAGCCCATAAAAGTGTCTACCAGTTTTATAGCCCATATTAAGCCCTTTATTCTGTTTGAGACTAAGAAAATGGCTTACCAGTCCCCATGAGGGGAAAATGACAGCCTTCCAGCATTACACAGTCTTGTTAGAAATATGGCTAGTCATACCTTAAGCAGAAAGTCTGCCAACTGTTCCCCCCAACTGAAGTTATCTCATCTCAACAGTCCTGTGTGGGAACAGAAAACGATTTTAGTTACTGCTGCTAAAATCATACTCCTCTCACAAACAGAACTCTTCATCCTTTTCTGTTTCAGAGTAAATAGTACATACCAGCACTATTTTAAAATAACAAACTCTTGATAGTAGAATAAAAAACTGCAACTAAACACCACATACTCTTCACCATCTCCGTGGAGATGCTGCCTGTTCAGCGGGCAAAGAGAATGACTGGGGTGGGCGGAGCCTAGGAGGGACTATATGGACAGCTTTTGCTGTGCTCTTTGCCATTTCCTGTTGGGGAGGAGAATATTCCCACAAGTTATGGATGACGCCGTGGACCGGACACACCAATGTTGGAGAAATACTTCCCAACAATTTTTAAACAATTTTTTTTTATGCAAACTATTTTTACTTAATTAGCCCTTTTAGGATATGCACAGATCTTAACCTGTTTTATGGCACTTTAAGCTTCAATCCTTACTGTAACCTCAGAACTCTGTTTAATTGTTTTCCGGAAAAAAATGTTGCACAAAACACTTAAAAAATACATTACAAAGTACAGTTACACTCATTAACACTGTCTAATCAAAATTATTAAGAAAAAATATTGCAAAAAGAAAAGTTATAAGGGTTCAAAGATTGGAGATCTCGGGTTTAAAAAAAAAAAAAAGAAGGCAAATGGCTTTAACCTTTAATTTGTTCCCAATGATCCACTTTACCTGCTGGAGTGTATTAAATTGTTTACAAGTATTTCCATTACCCTTATATTGGCATTTGAAATAGATTATTTAGCCTGTGCTATCCCTACCCATCCTGAAATGTTTTGGCCTCAAGACTAAGCTGTGTTAACACAGTCAGTAGAAAAAATTACACTCCCAGTGAGTTATAGAAGAGATAAAGTAATAAAATGTTTATTTTCCATTGTTCTCTCCAAGTATTGGTGATTGGTTTATGGACAGATATACAGTAAGATAAAGAAGCAGATATATATGTACTCAATGTGATAAAGTAATGAGATCTAATTATACCTAAAAGCTCAACCCATTTTATTATGCTGTGGCTTAAAAACACAAAATCAGCTAATTCATATACACAAATAAGACTTAAAAAAGCAAATCTCATACATTTTATACTCTGCAGCTGGTAAAAAAAAGTAATTGGGAACACATTAAGGGCAAAACAATTTTATAGTATACTGTCCCTTTAACATTGAGACACATACATATACACGCTGCTTTTTAACGCCCGCTGGTATTACAAATCTTGAAGGTACAGGCTCACCGCTCACTTTTTTGGCCAGACTTGGAAATACCGCAAATCCACTTACATAAATTGCGTATCCTCTTTTTTCAATGGGACTTGCATAGCACCGGTATTACGAGTCCGCCAAAAAGTTAGCGGTAGACCCTCTCCTGTCCAGACTGGTACCGCATTTTAAAGTCAGTAGTTAAGTTTTACACTACAAAGCCGTAGCATAAAACTCTTAACTAAAGTGCTAAAAAGTATGCTAGCACCCATAAACAACCTATTAGCCCCTAAACCGAGGCCCTCCCGCATCGCAAACACAAAACCTTTTTTTTAACCCTAATCTGCCGAACTGGACATCGCCGCCACTATAATAAATATATTAACCCCTAAACCGCCGCACTCCCACCTCGCAAACATTAGTTAAATATTATTAACCCCTAATCTGCCATCCCTAACATCGCCCACACCTACCTACATTTATTAACCCCTAATCTGCCGCCCCCAACGTCGCCGCCTCTATACTAAAGTTATTAACCCCTAAATCCCTAACCCTAACACCCCTTAACTTAAATATAATTAAAAGAAATCGAAATAAATATTCCTATCATTAACTAAATTATTCCTATTTAAAACTAAATACTTACCTGTAAAATAAACCCTAAGCTAGCTACAATATATTCCAGATTCCAGAAGATAACCCTTAGGGTTTATTTATTTTTTTTTTTTATTTTTTTTTTAAATCAGTTTTTATTCAGAGAGAGAATAAATATGCGGGCATAGACATTTACCCCAACAGCATGTCATGTATCACATACATAATATTCATATAGTACTTCATCATATATGCTGTACAACAAAGAAACAGGAGAAACAGGATACAGGTAGTCTTTGAGAAATTTTAGCTCAAAACTTTCCAACTTTAACACATGTATACTGAATCTTGCACTACCTTTTACCAGAATGCCCATAACCCACATGTCGACACCCCTCTCATTTAATGTGTTATGGGGAGATTAGAACTTCTCCCCTACCTACTTTAAACCAAACTAACCCCCGAGGCCACCCCCTTAGAACTCCCCTTAAACAGAATTATTCGTATCCTAACGTGTACAAAATCATATCTTATAAGTAGGCAAATGCTCAATCTCAGATACCTTGCTAGACCGGCAACGGAGAGGGCGAGAAAAAAAAAAGGGGGGGGGGGGGAGAGAAAATGATTAAAAAGTGAGATGGTTCCACTCTCCTCTCAGGGAGTCTTCCAGGAATGTAATAGAGTTATGAAAGGGTAGGAGGACCTGTTTTTGTATCGCCAATTTAAATGTTAGAATCAATCTGCGCCATTTCCGTAGAAATGAACTTAATCGGCTACCCACATCCACCCTAACGTCTACTTGTTCAATAAATAATTGTGTTCTCAGCATGTTTTTGAAATAGACCATTGTAGGTGCCCTATTAGTCGTCCAGCGATTAAGTATGCACTTCCTCGCCAGTAGAACAAGTAAGGCCAACTCAGAGTCAATCTGTCTGTACTGCTGCTCCCAAAGCATAAATAATACTGCCCTAGGCGTAAATTCAATAGAAACACCCATTTTCGTCCTAACCCAGTATTGTAATTTGCTCCAGAATTGACTAACTCTTGGACACTCCCAGATACAGTGCAACAGGCCAGGAGACTCCACGGAGCATTTAGAACATTTATTGGGCCAGTCCGGTATCCATTTGGCTAAACATTTGGGGGTCATATACGCTTTGTGCATAAACCTTATTTGAGTTTCCCGTAGGTTCGCAGATAGGGTAGCCTTTTTGACTCTTTCTAGCCCCCTCCAGGCCTCATCCCACGTGACGTCTTGCAATCCCTCTCTCTGCCAGCCTCCCACAAAGCTCAGGTGTGCGTGTGGCATTCGTCTCTGTAGGAGAGTTTGGTAGATCTCAGACAAAGAGAACCTCCCCATTTTGAATAAAGCCTGTGAAAGGCGAAATGGTGAGCCCTCCCAGAAGCCCGGTACGTCCCTAATTATCTTATTCACGTAATGGCGCACCTGTAGATACGCGTAGAAATGGGTATGTGGAATATTGTAATCCCTCTGCAGTGCTGCAAAAGATTTTACAGTTTTCATCAGTGGATCTATCAGCGAACTTATGCTGTTCAATCCAGGTTGTTCCCAAGAACGGAATGGTTTCGTATCCATACCTGCCGGGAAGTCTGGATTGCCACTAAGCGGCAGATAGGGGGAGCCCAGGTTCACTTTACCTAAGTATTTATGAGCTAAGTCCCAAGCTTTCATAGGGTCCTGGTATAGAAGATTCCCAGTCAGCAATTTAGCCGCCCCTGGTTTTGATAAGTGTGGTAAGTACGCTAGAGATATACCCTTTAACACTGCCCTCTCTAGATCCTACCTGCCAATCGAATACCAGGCGAATCATGGCTGCCCAGTTGTACAACCTGAAATCCGGTAGTGCCAGCCCCCCATTGAGATAACTCATGGACAGTCTCTCCGCCGAAATACGTGTTCTGCCCCCGCGCCACACAAAATAGCGCATTGCAGAGTTCAAAGATTTAACATCATTTTTACTAAGCAGGAGAGGCAGCATGAGCATGGGATATAAAAGCTGAGGTAGAATCACCATTTTAAGAAGGCTGACCCGTCCCATCAGCGATATAGGCAGCGACTTCCAACTTCTCATCTGACAGCACGGTTTTGCACACAAGGGGGCCAGGTTAATGGAATATAGCTTGTTGGGGTTCACATGGATCTGGATACCTAGGTATGTAATTACCTGATTCGCCACTGCGAACGGATACACTTGTGTCGGGTCTTCACCCTTATGTAGCCACAAGATTTCTGACTTTTGCATATTGGCTTTGTAGCCTGAAAAGGATCCAAAATCTTGCAACGTCTGCACAATAGACGGCACATGCACCTTTGGGTCCTGCACAAATAGCAACATATCGTCCGCATACAGTGCTAGATGCTAAGTGTGTCCGGCGATATCAATGCCTGGAAATATTTGACGCAGTTTAATTGCCAGTGGCTCCAATGCCAGATTAAACAGCAAGGGGGACAGCGGGCACCCCTGTCTTGTACCCCTTTGCAGTACTATGTCAGATGAGAAGAGGTTGTTAACGCATATATTAGCTATAGGTGAAGAATATAAATTGGTAATAAAAGAAACAAAGGACCCAGAGAAATTAAACCTGGACAAGGTATCCAACAAATGTCCCCACTCCACCCTGTCAAAGGCCTTCTCTGCATCCAAGGACAGCAGGAAGGCCTCCGGAAGTTTACCTCCTTCCCCCGACTGTTTCAAGCTCCAAAAGTACTGAAGAACTTGCAGGATTCTACGTACATTTACCACCGAGGATCTCGCTACCATAAAACTGGTCTGGTCCTCGTGTATCAGGTCCGGTAGTATAAATTTGAGACGCTCCGCTAATAACTTAGTCAAGATCTTATAATCGGAGTTCAACAGCGATATGGGTCTGTAAGACTCCGGAAGAAGCGCATCCTTGCCCGCCTTAGGAATAAGAGTGATGTGGGCAGCTGTAAAAGTCCTAGCTGGTTTACTAGCCTCCGTGAAGTAGTTCTTAAAAAGATCAGTGAGCACCGGGACCACTCTATTTTTCAATAACCGATAAAATTCTATCGGCAACCCATCTGGGCCTGCTGTTTTGCCCAAACTCAAAGCCATGATCGTCTTATCCACCTCTTCTCTAGAAATAGGTGCATTAAGCTTGCTTAATTGTTCGTCCGACACCTGCGGCAATTCGATAGAGTCCCAAAACACACGCATAGTCTCCTCTGTATCGCCTTGGTTGCTAGCATAGAGGTCAGAGTAATAAGAGGCAAACGCCTCCACTATGCATTTAGGGTCTTTAGCCAAAGTGCCCCCAGACTTAATAGCTGCTATGAAACGAGTAGAGGATTTCAAATTGATCAAAAAGGCCAACAGTCTACCCGACTTGTCCCCAAAGCGGTAATATCTGCCCCTAGTTCTCAAGAGGGCCTGGGAGGCTTGATACGCCAGCAGTGTATCATATTCCTTTTTAGTATCTATATACTTCTGGTGGTTCACCAGTGTGGGTGAGGATCTATACAAACGGAATTTATCCGCTAACTGCTCTCTCAACCTCTCCAACCTCTCCGTGTGCAGTTTTTTCCTACGTGGCAAGAAGGCCAAGATATCACCTGTTAATACTACTTTAGCTGTTTGCTGTTTTGGGTTCGAGCGATGTTGCTCATTATTGGTTTGGAAGTCATCCCAAGCCTGTTCCAAATATTGCTGAAACTCTTGGGATGTCAGCAGTAATTGAGGAAATCTAAGAGTTCTGCGCCCAGACACCCGGGGCAGAGTGTCCAGGAAGAGCCCCACAGGGGCATGGTCAGAGACCACCGCATCTCCTATTTTAGTATCCACCACCTGAGGGATCAGGGAGTTCGAGACCATGAAGAGATCTATACGTGACATTGTGGGAGAGGCCCTGGAGACGCACGTAAAGTCCCTACCATCCGGATTTAGCTTGTGCCAAATATCAATGACATCTAGAGAGGACGTCAGAGATTGAAATGTACTCACTTCAAATTTGCTACTAATTTTAGACCGCGAGCCACTA
The DNA here is from genome assembly GCF_027579735.1 of Bombina bombina. Lineage (NCBI taxonomy): Eukaryota > Metazoa > Chordata > Amphibia > Anura > Bombinatoridae > Bombina > Bombina bombina. Next base: position 1,120,373,559 of record NC_069503.1, read on the forward strand.
GACTGTCTACTCTGGTCCCTAAGCCTGTCACACTGAGGATCGGGAGCGAGGTTGAAGTCACCCCCCAGTATGATAGGAGTGTCCAAGAATGGGGTTAACACCTCAATCAAACCATCCCAAAATTATCTGTCTTTCCTGTTGGGCGCATATATATTGCACATCGTGTATCTCTTGCCCGCAACTGTAGTGCAGACTACAACATAACGTCCCTCCGGGTCAGTCACTACTGATACATCATCCATCTCCAACCTTTTCCCAAATAGAATAGCCACCCCTCTACTAGCTGATTTATATGATGCAAATTCCACCCTTCCAACCCAGTCCCTTTGTAGTTTAGTGTGTTCTATGTCATTGAGATGTGTCTCTTGTAAGAACGCGATGTCCGCACCTTTCTTTCTAAATTGTGTAAGTATAGTATTTCGCTTAACCGGGGAGTGTATACCCCCTACATTCCAAGAGTAGATGCTAAATGTCAGTGCTTAGTGTGATCTCCAGTGTAAGAAAAGAGAAAAAAAAAAAAAAAAAAAAGGGGGGGGGTTAGTAAAGAAAAAGGTCTCACCCATCTCCGTGCCAGGCCATCTGTTCCAGAAGCACAAGGATACCATTCATAATAGTACAGCCTGTAAAAAAGCAATTTCAGGAGACAACATTGAATACATTTCGCCCAACCATTTTTCTCCAAGAGCATATGCCTGTCTGTATGCCAGTAACATACAGGATTGCACTTTCAAACATATTGGTGACTCCTTTGCTCATCCTAATTGAAATAAAAAACAGGAATATATAGAGCAGAGGCAATCCTGCAGCAGAACCGTCTAGTGTCCTCAACCCTTTATAACCCAACTGAATAATGAACCATAACCAAAGGAACAAACCCATGTCCTGAGCACAGGTATAGCAACTTTTCTTATCTCCACCTTGTTTTAGCTGCATAAGCCATAGTTGAATCTAGACAATAAGAGCCTCACATTGTTCTATACAGAAAACCCCTCCCTAACCCTCTCCCCCCCTAGCATATCTAGGGCTCCTGGAGCCATTCTCCGCATCCAGGAACTCCTGCGCTGCCTGTGGAGAGTCAAAAATGTAGGACCTCTAGGGGTGGCAAGTTTTAGTTTAGCGGGGTAAAGTAAATAGGCCTGTCTACCCTCTCTATGTAATCTAGAGCAAATTGTTGAGAACTCCCTGCGTTGTTTCACAAAATCTGCAGAGTAATCCTGGAAGAGTAGGATCCTAGAGTTCTCAAAAGACACTTCCCCCATCTTTCTATACGCCCTAAGGACTGCCATCTTAGTCTGAAAATGAAGGAATTTTATCATTACAGGCCTTGCTTGCGCATTGCGATCCATGGCCGGCCTTTCTGGACCTACCCTGTGTGCTCTTTCTACACTATGCACTAGAGTGTCAGTAGGGATCCCTATCAAAGAGGGGAGAGTAGTTTCAACAAATTTCAGGATATCATTTGCTTTGATGGATTCAGGCAGACCTAACAGGCGGAGGTTATTCCACCGTGATCTATTTTCTAGATCATCAATCTTTTGTTGAAGTGCTATAGTGTGTTTCTCCAATGCTACAAGTTTATTAGTGTTGACATTTTGCGTGTCTTCTAAATCTGACACCCTCCCCTCTACCTCCGCTACTCTTGTCGAGAATTGCTTGACTTCCTCCGCAAGCGTATCAACCCCTTTCTGCAAGTTTTCTATCTTAGGTAAAAAAGGGTGGATATTTGCTTGACTATAGGGTGCGGATCTAGGGCATGGCTTTCTGGGATAGGGTCAAAGGAGGAAGCCTGAGTCCCCACATCAGAACCCGCTTTAGCTCTGCGATCTGTGTTTTTATTCCTGCTTGCCATTTTGTTTGGTACTAGAAATTTCTCCATACACTATCAACTTTCTATTTGCTAGTGTGGGTGTTGGACAAATATTCAGCCAAGCATTTGCCCTCTACAACCACTCTCACAAGCAAGACAGTCGTTACATAAAATGAGCAATCAGCATAGATAACGTATCAGTACATTTCAGAATATACAATCAGTGTGCCAACATATGTTATTCAGCCTGCAAAATAAAAAAGTGGTTAGAGCAGTATTCAGTATTCAGTGCAGCACAAGCTCTCCACAATCACTCTCTCAAGCAGGACTGTCGTTACACAAAATGAGCAAGCAGTATCAAAAGCATATCAGTACATTACAGAATATACAATCCGTGTGCCCATAAATGCAATTCAACCTGCAATACAAAAGAGTGGCTAGAGTATAGACTGCACACATTCAAAAGAGGAGTGCTATAGTGACTCCTTTGCAGATAGCAGTCCACAGTTGGTCTGAAATAATTTGTTGGAGGCTCCTGCAGGTGAAAAGTCCCTGTGGAAGTTAATGCTCAGGCCTCAGTGGGCTCTCAGGCCCATACAGTGCCTCTGACATCCAGCAAAGATAAATGTGTCAGCAGAAGTCAGTGTCTGAGGGCAAGGGCATAACAAAATTTTTACTGCGTATGTTCACTCCCCAGTATTTGCAATCCGTATCACTTGTAGTTCCCAAACCTTTGAGCAGACCTCAGTATAGTACACCTCCTTAGAGAGACTTAGGTAGAATCCAGAAAGTCATTAGCGGATTCTATTGTATTATGAGTTCCAAGTGTTAATGAATAAAGTACCAGGGGGGAAGATAATCTGTATGTGCAGCCCAGAAAACCCTGTTAATCCCCTTATTCAAAGGCGCCTCATAGGAAAGAGCTCCAAGCCCCCAAGCCTCACCACCACCACCAGGCTATCAAGAAAACTGAGGCCGTATGTAAGCACAGCACTATCTCACACAGCTCGGTCACCTCTCAGCAGGCGTATCCTATGTGGGCTGATATCCTCACTGCTCCGGTAGGTGTGGTGGAGTTGTCCAGAGCAGGTCTCAAAGACCGGGAGCCTGTTCCAAATGCTCTGGTGATGCTGTCACCTGCGGTATGGTGGCAGGTTGCTGCAAGGCTGCGGCCTCCCTGTTTGCCTCTTCAGTGCGGTTCGCGCCTCCAGCGCCACGTGGCTTCTCTCCGTCTTACTTCCCCCACTTGTAAGACTCAGTAGCGGGTAAAGCGCGACTCCCGATCCCAGCAGTGAGTCACCGGTACTTCTTTCAGCCCGCACCTGGGCTTGGGCAGGTACCACACAGGTTAGCTCGCTACTCCTGCTTGCCCTTCTTGTACTTGTCAGGCCAAGATGGCCGCTGCTCTCCTTGCACCGACTGCCTGGTTTCCCCTGTAAGCAGTTATAAGGCGGACTTCAGTGGGGGAAGATGTATGTCGCCTGCCTCTCCAGAGCCCAGACATGATCCCTGTCTAGGGCAAATAGGCTCGGGCTATAAGATTTAGGGCCAGAGCCAGAGCTGCTACCTTTAAGCCCGCCCACTGGAAGTCCTCAGCTTAGGGTTTATTTTTATTTTACAGGCAAGTTTGTATTTATTTTAACTAGGTAGAATAGTTATTAAATAGTTATTAACTATTTAATAACTACCTAGCTAAAATAAATACAAATTGACCTATAAAATAAAACTTAACCTAAGTTACACTAACACCTAACACTACACTATAATTAAATTATTTCCCTAAATTAAATAAAATTAAATACAATTAAATAAAATTAGCTAAAGTACCAAAAAAAGAAAAAAACACTAAATTACAGAAAATAATAAACAAATTGCAAGATTTTTAAACTAATTAAACCTAATCTAATCCCACTAACAAAATAAAAAAGCCCCCCCCCCAAATAAAAAAACCCTACCCTACACTAAATTACAAATAGCCCTTAAAAGGGCCTTTTGCGGGGCATTGCCCCAAAGTAATCAGCTCTTTTACCTGTAAAATTTTTTACAAATCCCCCCCAACATTAAAACCAACCACCCACACAACCAACCCTACTCTGAAACCCACCCAATACCCCCTTAAAAGAACCTAACACTAACCCCTTGAAGATCACCTTACCGGGAGAAGTCTTCATCCGCCTGGGCAGAAGTCCTCAACAAAGCCGGGAGAAGTCTTCATCCAAGCTGGGCAAAGTGGTCCTCCAGACGGGAAGAAGTCTTCATCCAGACGGCATCTTCAAGACATCTTCAAGACATCCGACGCGGAGCATCCTCTTCATCTGACGGCTAACACTGAATGAAGGTTCCTTTAAATGACGTCATCCAAGATGGCGTTGCTTCAATTCTGAGTGGCTGATAGAATTCTATTAGCCAAACGGAATTAAGGTAGAAAAAATCCTATTGGCTGATGCAATCAAATAGGATTGAGCTGGCATTCTATTGGCTGCTCCAATCAGCCAATAGAATGCCAGCTCAATCCTATTGGCTGATTGCATAAGCCTATAGGATTTTTTCTACCTTAATTCCGATTGGCTGATAGAAGATGCCGTCTGGTTGAAGACTTCTGCCCGTCTGGAGGACCACTTCGCCCGGCTTGGATGAAGACTTCTCCCGGCTTCGTTGAAGACTTCGGCCCGGTTGGATGAAGACTTCTCCTGGTAAGGTGATCTTCAAGGGGTTAGTGTTAAGGTTTTTTTTTTAGGGGGTATTGGGGTTTGGGGGTTGGTTGTGTGGGTGGTGGGTTTTAATGTTGGGGGGGATTTGTAATTTTTTTTTACAGGTAAAAGAGCTGATTACTTTGAGGCAATGCCCCGCAAAAGGCCCTTTTAAGGGCTATTTGTAATTTAGTGTAGGGTAGGGCTTTTTTATTTTGGGGGGCTTTTTTATTTTGTTAGGGGGATTAGATTAGGTGTAATTAGTTTAAAAATCTTGTAAATTGTAGTTGTTTTTCTTTTGTACTTTAGCTAATTTTATTTAATTTAGGGAATTAATTTAATTATAGTGTAGTGTGAGGTGTAATTGTAACTTAGGTTAGGTTTTATTTTACAGGTACTTTTGTCTTTATTTTAGCTAGGTAGTTATTAAATAGTTAATAACTATTTAGTAACTATTCTACCTAGTTAAAATACATACAAACTTGCCTGTAAAATAAAAATGAAACCTAAGATAGCTACAATGTAACTATTAGTTATATTGTAGCTAGCTTAGGGTTTATTTTATAGGTAAGTATTTAGTTTAAAATAGGAATAAACTTAGTTAGTGATAGGAATATTTATTTCGATTTATTTTAATTATATTTAAGTTAGGGGGTGTTAGGTTTAGGATTAGACTTAGGTTTAGGGGTTAATAACTTTAATATAGTGGCGGCGATGTCGGGGGCAGCAGATTAGGGGTTAATAAATGTAGGTAGGTGGCAGCGATGTTAGGGCCGGAATATTAGGGGTTAATAATATTTAACTAATGTTTGCGAGGCGGGAGTGTGGCAGTTTAGGGGTTAATATGTTTATTATAGTGGCGGCGACGTTGGGGGCGGCAGATTAGGGGTTAATAAGTATAGGTAGGTGGCGGCGACATTGGGGGCGGCAGAGTAGGGGTTAATAAATATAATGTAGGGTTCTGCGATGTTGGGGGCAGCAGATTAGGGGTTAATAATTATAATGTAGGTGTCGACGATGTCGGGGGCGGCAGATTAGGGGTTAATAAGTTTAAGATTAGGGGTGTTTAGACTCAGGGTTCATGTTAGGGTGTTAGGTGTAGACATAAAATGTATTTCCCCATAGGAATCAATGGGGCTGTGTTAAGGAGTTTTATGCTGCTTTTTTGCAGGTGTTAGACTTTTTCTCAGCCGGCTCTCCTCGTTGATTCCTATGGGGAAATCGTGCACGAGCACGTTACACCAGCTCACCGCTAACATAAGCAGCGCTGGTATTGGAGTGCGGTAATGAGCAAAATTTTGCTCAACGCTCACTTCTTGTCTGTTAACTCCAGATTTGTAAAAACCCGTAATACCAGCGCTGTCTGTAAGTTAGCGGTTAGCATAAACTGCTCGTTAGCACCGCACAGCCTCTAACGCAAAACTCGTAATCTAGGTGTATGTATTTGTATGTATATGTGTATATATAAATATATATATATTAATGTATTTATATGTGTATATCTGTATTTACAGTCATATATACACACATATAAAAACATTAATATATATGTACACATATATATAAACATATATAACTGCATTAGAGCCCTTTGCCATTAAAGGGACACTGAACCCAAATTTTTTCTTCCGTGATTCAGATAGAGCATGCAATTTTAAGCAACTTTCTAATTTACTCCTATTATCAATTTCTCTTCGTTTTCTTGCTATCTTTATTTGAAAAAAAGGCATCAAAGCTTTTTATTGGTTCAGGACTCTGGACAGCAACGACAACCCAGGTTGTTCACCAAAAATGGGCCGGCATCTAAACTTATATTCTTTCATTTTAAATAAAGATACCAAGAGAATGAAGAAAATTTGATAACAGGAGTAAATTAGAAAGTTGCGTAAAATTTTATGCTTTATCTGAATCACAAAAGAAAAAAATTGGGTTCAGTTTAAGCTGATAAAAACATGATAAAACATATTTATGCAATATTCATATTTAAAGTTAAAATTTGTATTGAGATTTCAACAAACATAACAATAATATGATATGCAAAGGCAAGGTGAAGTAATGACCAGTTTGCAGAAATGGTGCATGTCACTTATTAAACAAAACAATGTCAAGGTAACCTCAATAAATCACATAGGATAATCATACATGTAGGTTCCTAAACCAATGTAATGAGACACAGTAACCAATGTTATTTGTAAGTGTCTCAAGGAGGTTGTTGGAAAAACAAGAATAGATCAAATATAGGACTCAACGGTCCAAATAATGATGAATTATTAATCAGGGGTTGGGAAGGTAAGAGGGGAGGGGAAGCATGACAGGGTTTTTTTTATTCTTTTATTTGCACAGTCTTATGGGGATGCTGGGGGTCTGTTAGCTACACAATTAGGGTCTGAGGGAGATATGTCAGTCCATGGTTATGACATTAGATTTCCATCCTGTGTCCTATTTATCTTTCCAATCTGTCCAAACTGGGTTCAAAGAGGTCTGATTTATCTAGAGGTCTGATTTATGCAATGGTGTTAAGAATCCTAGACCATATCAGGGGAGTTTCGCTTTTTCATGAATTTGCACTAGCGTTTTTGACAGTCGTGAAGAGGTATATACATAGGTATGCATGGTGTTTTGGTAGGGTATGTATTCCAATATGTAGGAGGGCTAGGGACGGTGTCTTAGATAATTGGATACCCATTTTTGGGAGTACGAGGAAACACGTGTTTCAAAGGGCATTCCCACCAGATGTGCATAGTGTCTCCTTTGTGACTACAGCCACCCCAGCAGTTAGATGAGATATTTTGGTACATTTTAGCTAATCTTGAAGGGAGATAATACCAGTGTGCTAGAATTTTGTAATAAGTCTCTTAGGCCTAGATTTGGAGTTCGGCGGTAGCCGTCAAAACCAGCGTTAGAGGCTCCTAACGCTGGTTTTGGGCGCCCGCTGGTATTTGGAGTCAGTGATTAAAGGGTCTAACTCTCACTTTTCAGCCGCGACTTTTCCATACCGCAGATCCCCCTACGCCATTTGCGTAGCCTATATTTTCAATGGGATCTTTCTAACGCTGGTATTTAGAGTCGTTTCTGAAGTGAGCGTTAGAGCTCTAACGACAAGATTCCAGCCGCCTGAAAATAGCAGGAGTTAAGAGCTTTCTGGCTAACGCCGGTTCATAAAGCTCTTAACTACTGTACCCTAAAGTACACTAACACCCATAAACTACCTATGTACCCCTAAACCGAGCTCCCCCCACACCGCCGCCACTCGATTAAAATTTTTAACCCCTAATCTGCCGACCGCCACCTACGTTATATTTATGTACCCCTAATCTGCTGCCCCTAACCCCGCCGACCCCTGTATTACATTTATTAACCCCTAACTTGCCCCCCACAACGTCGCCGCCAGCTACTTAAAATAATTAACCCCTAATCTTCCGACCGCAAATCGCCGGCACCTACGTTATCCCTATGTACCCCTAATCTGCTGCCCCTAACATCGCCGACCCCTATATTATATTTATTAACCCCTAATCTGCCCCCCTCAACGTCGCCGACACCTGCCTACACTTATTAACCCCTAATCTGCCGAGCGGACCTGAGCGCTACTATAATAAATGTATTAACCCCTAATCCGCCTCACTAACCCTATCATAAATAGTATTAACCCCTAATCTGCCCTCCCTAACATCGCCGACACCTAACTTCAATTATTAACCCCTAATCTGCCGACCGGAGCTCACCGCTATTCTAATAAATGTATTAACCCCTAAAGCTAAGTCTAACCCTAACACTAACACCCCCCTAAGTTAAATATAATTTACATCTAACGAAATTAATTAACTCTTATTAAATAACTTATTCCTATTTAAAGCTAAATACTTACCTGTAAAATAAATCCTAATATAGCTACAATATAAATTATAATTATATTATAGCTATTTTAGGATTAATATTTATTTTACAGGCAACTTTGTAATTATTTTAACCAGGTACAATAGCTATTAAATAGTTAAGAACTATTTAATAGTTACCTAGTTAAAATAATAACAAATTTACCTGTAAAATAAATCCTAACCTAAGTTATAATTAAACCTAACACTACCCTATCAATAAAATAATTAAATAAACTACCTACAATTACCTACAATTAACCTAACACTACACTATCAATAAATTAATTAAACACAATTCCTACAAATAAATACAATTAAATAAACTAGCTAAAGTACAAAAAATAAAAAAGAACTAAGTTACAGAAAATAAAAAAATATTTACAAACATAAGAAAAATATTACAACAATTTTAAACTAATTACACCTACTCTAAGCCCCCTAATAAAATAACAAAGCCCCCCAAAATAAAAAATTCCCTACCCTATTCTAAATTAAAAAAGTTACAAGCTCTTTTACCTTACCAGCCCTGAACAGGGCCCTTTGCGGGGCATGCCCCAAGAATTTCAGCTCTTTTGCCTGTAAAAAAAAACATACAATACCCCCCCCCCAACATAACAACCCACCACCCACATACCCCTAATCTAACCCAAACCCCCCTTAAATAAACCTAACACTAAGCCCCTGAAGATCTTCCTACCTTGTCTTCACCATCCAGGTATCACCGATCCGTCCTGGCTCCAAGATCTTCATCCAACCCAAGCGGGGGTTGGCGATCCATAATCCGGTCCAGAAGAGGCTCCAAAGTCTTCCTCCTATCCGGCAAGAAGAGGACATCCGGACCGGCAAACATCTTCTCCAAGCGGCATCTTCGATCTTCTTCCATCCGGAGCGAAGCGGCAGGATCCTGAAGACATCCAGCGCGGAACATCCATCCGGACCGACGACTGAACGACGAATGACTGTTCCTTTAAGGGACGTCATCCAAGATGGCGTCCCTCGAATTCCGATTGGCTGATAGGATTCTATCAGCCAATCGGAATTAAGGTAGGAATTTTCTGATTGGCTGATGGAATCAGCCAATCAGAATCAAGTTCAATCCGATTGGCTGATCCAATCAGCCAATCAGATTGAGCTTGCATTCTATTGGCTGTTCCGATCAGCCAATAGAATGCGAGCTCAATCTGATTGGCTGATTGGATCGGCCAATCGGATTGAACTAGATTCTGATTGGCTGATTCCATCAGCCAATCAGAAAATTCCTACCTTAATTCCGATTGGCTGATAGAATCCTATCAGCCAATCGGAATTCGAGGGACGCCATCTTGGATGACTTCCCTTAAAGGAACAGTCATTCGTCGTTCAGTCGTCGGTCCGGATGGATGTTCCGCGCTGGAGGTCTTCAGGATCCTGCCGCTTCGCTCCGGATGGAAGAAGATCGAAGATGACGCTTGGAGAAGATGTTTGCCGGTCCGGATGTCCTCTTCTTGCCGGATAGGAGGAAGACTTTGGAGCCTCTTCTGGACCGGATTATGGATCGCCAACCCCCGCTTGGGTTGGATGAAGATCTTGGAGCCAGGACGGATCGGTGATACCTGGATGGTGAAGACAAGGTAGGAAGATCTTCAGGGGCTTAGTGTTAGGTTTATTTAAGGGGGGTTTGGGTTAGATTAGGGGTATGTGGGTGGTGGGTTGTAATGTTGGGGGGGGGTATTGTATGTTTTTTTTTACAGGCAAAAGAGCTGAAATTCTTGGGGCATGCCCCGCAAAGGGCCCTGTTCAGGGCTGGTAAGGTAAAAGAGCTTGTAACTTTTTTAATTTAGAATAGGGTAGGGAATTTTTTATTTTGGGGGGCTTTGTTATTTTATTAGGGGGCTTAGAGTAGGTATAATTAGTTTAAAATTGTTGTAATATTTTTCTTATGTTTGTAAATATTTTTTTATTTTCTGTAACTTAGTTCTTTTTTATTTTTTGTACTTTAGCTAGTTTATTTAATGGTATTTATTTGTAGGAATTGTGTTTAATTAATTTATTGATAGTGTAGTGTTAGGTTAATTGTAGGTAATTGTAGGTAGTTTATTTAATTATTTTATTGATAGGGTAGTGTTAGGTTTAATTATAACTTAGGTTAGGATTTATTTTACAGGTAAATTTGTTATTATTTTAACTAGGTAACTATTAAATAGTTCTTAACTATTTAATAGCTATTGTACCTGGTTAAAATAATTACAAAGTTGCCTGTAAAATAAATATTAATCCTAAAATAGCTATAATATAATTATAATTTATATTGTAGCTATATTAGGATTTATTTTACAGGTAAGTATTTAGCTTTAAATAGGAATAAGTTATTTAATAAGAGTTAATTTATTTCGTTAGATAAATATTATATTTAACTTAGGGGGGTGTTAGTGTTAGGGTTAGACTTAGCTTTAGGGGTTAATCCATTTATTAGAATAGCGGTGAGCTCCGATCGGAAGATTAGGGGTTAATAATTGAAGTTAGGTGTCGGCGATGTTAGGGAGGGCAGATTAGGGGTTAATACTATTTATGATAGGGTTAGTGAGGCGGATTAGGGGTTAATAACTTTATTATAGTAGCGCTCAGGTCCGCTCGGCAGATTAGGGGTTAATAAGTGTAGGCAGGTGTCGGCGACGTTGTGGGGGGCAGGTTAGGGGTTAATAAATATAATATAGGGGTCGGCGGTGTTAGGGGTAGCAGATTAGGGGTACATAGGGATAACGTAGGTGGCGGCGGTTTACGGAGCGGCAGATTAGGGGTTTAAAAAAATATGCAGGGGTCAGCGATAGCGGGGGCGGCAGATTAGGGGTTAATAAGTGTAAGGTTAGGGGTGTTTAGACTCGGGGTACATGTTAGAGTGTTAGGTGCAGACGTAGGAAGTGTTTCCCCATAGGAAACAATGGGGCTACGTTAGGAGCTGAACGCTGCTTTTTTGCAGGTGTTAGGTTTTTTTTCAGCTCAAACAGCCCCATTGTTTCCTATGGGGGAATCGTGCACGAGCACGTTTTTGAGGCCGGCCGCGTCCGTAAGCAACTCTGGTATCGAGAGTTGCTTTTGCGGTAAAAATGCTCTACGCTCCTTTTTTGGAGCCTAACGCAGCATTTGTTTGAACTCTCGATACCAGAGTTAATTTTATGGTGCGGCCAGAAAAAAGCCCGCGGAGCGTTAACAGCCCTTTTACCGCCGAACTCCAAATCTAGGCCATAGAGAGTTATGCAATTAATTGCTTTTTTGGTCATTTCTAAAGTGGGTTTCCACGTTTGTGGAGGAATGGGGGCCCCAAGCTGGGACTCCCATCATTGGAGATGGGGAAGCGGCTCAGAGGTGGTTTATCCAAAAAATGAGTGAGTAGTGAATGGATAAAGGCTTATAGAGCCTATTACCATGGTTCCAGATAGTTTCCCTTGGCGTGAGGGGGCGAGATAGCCCGGGGCAATATTCATATTTAATAAAGATTTTAATTATTTATTTACTGTAAATATTTCACAATTATTAATGCAAATATGCTACGTTGTTTGAGAAATGGGTGTTTGTTCTTTTGTCAACAATTTTTTTTCTCCATTGTCTTTTATGGGCAATGCGAAAATTCAATGGCGTTTGTGTGATCTCGGGTGTTAGGTTTTTTTTTTCCCACTTTTTTTTTCTCCATTGATCTCTAAGGGGGAATACATGAACGCGTACGCAAAAAATTCTGTTCTGTTTTTCACGCTATTCGTGTTAACAAAAGGCAAAAAATAAAAAATACTGCGCCACTTGTAATCTAGCCCCTTGTAATCACAAGGCATTTATGGTGTGTTTCTATAGAATAACACATCAGCCAAGTCTTCAAATAAATTTACATCCCTTTTACTTCAAATAGTTATCAATAGCCAAACTCCACTCACAATTTTGTCTTATTTGGAGAAGCTTTAGCTCTCAGACAACAAAACTATCCCGGGCTATAATGTTAGTATACATTGTATTGTATTGTTTTGCAGTTGCTATCTGTTAAACCCACTTAGGGATAGATATGTAGCAGGGTTAGCTTTGCGAAGTCAGCAGGGTGCAGTTTAAGTTATTGGAATTAGAAATGCTCAGTTTTTAGAGCTAAATTACATGGAAAAAAGGCAAAATAAATAATGAACTTCTATTGCAAAGTTGTTTCATTATGGATAACTAAATATTTTATAAACAAATCTTAAGGAGTTTACTGTCCTTTCAATGTCCCTTTAAGGACCTACCATTCTAAAGAATATACAGAAAACTAGGACAACTGTGCAGGGAAGTAGCAAGGGGAGGTGGTTATACCTTAGAATTCCTGCAGCAGAAATCATATCTTATGGTCAAAAATGCAATTTATAAATCCACAGGCCAAAGTAAGGGGAAAAAAAATCTAGTTTAAGAAAATGAAAATAGTGCAGAACAAAATAAACGTTTTATCCACCCTGAAGTCTCCCGGGGTCCCTGTAATTTTCAGTTTATGATTATGTGATTGTGAGTCATAATTTATTTGAAAATCTCTGTGGATCTTTGCTGAGCATTTCCTGCATTTTAATCAATGACTAATAGTTATATGACTAACTCTGCTGGGTGTTTGCTGCAATTTGTCATTTTAAATTCAAGATATTTGGTCATAAAAGTGTTTAAGAGAGACAATGTATGTAAAAATCTTATATCCAAAATTAAAACCCAATTCACACAAATCTTACTTACATCTTTTTGTTTTGGGTTAATATTTAAAACATTTTTTTAAGAATCCACATGGACTTTAACCACTGGACTGCCAGAGAAGACTTTAATACTTTTCTATGCAATTGTAATACCATTTTAGGCTATGATTTATTTATTTTTTATTGATTTCTTTTTTTTTTGTTCTTTTTACATCTGCCTGAATATGGTAAAGTATAGAGCCCCAGAGTGGTCACGCAATAATTTTTATACATTGTGCACATTTTACTAACCTCTTGCCTAATGAGTGTAGACCACGGCACACGCTGAAAAATCAGAGGTTAATAAGAATCCACCAATTACTACCTAACCCCGAAAAGATCATGTGGCACACATCTATCCACAATAACAGTCCTCTAAAAACAGATCATAATAGAATTGGTTTCACCCCTCCAAATTCCTGCCTCTATAGGATTAACCACTTATCTGCCAGTTCACCTGTAGCTATTGGGTTAAAGGATCAGTCTACACTAAAATTGTTATTGTTAAAAAGATAGATAACGCCTTTACTACCTATTCCCCAGCTTTACACAACTAACATTCAGGTAGATTACGCGTTATGCCCGCTATAGTGAATTTAACAAATGCAACAAAAGTTGCGGTATTTCACCCTCAATAGTGCAGCCATTACAAGTTTTGAAACAGCCAGCTTGTGCGTGCGATATGATTGCGTTGAGCTCCATATCGCACAAAATACAAGCGCTGTTTTGACGTGCTCATTCACACTTTCCCCATAGACATCAATGGGAAGAGCGGGTTAGAAAAAAACACCTGCGATTGCGGAATGAAAAGCTCCTTAACGCAGCCCCATTGATGTCTATGGGGAAAAAAAGTAATGTTTAAACACCCTAACATAAACCCCACGTCTAAACACCACTAATCTGCTGCCCCCGGACCTCCACATTGGATCTGCCTTGGACCTCTGCCTTGGACCTCCGCCTTGGACCTTTGCCTGGACTTCCGCCTCCGTGCATTGCCGCTCTGCTTCCGCAGGGATGAAGAAGATGCCAGTCCCGCGATGGATGAAGATGGAGCTGTCTGGATGAAGACCTCTCGCCACCTGGATGTCCGGACTTCTGGAACTGTATGTGGATCTTCGGGGGTTAGTGTTTTTTTTTTTAGTTTATGGTTTGGGCTTTTATTAAAAGAGCTTAATGCCATTTTCAGGGCAATGCAAAATAGCTAAATGCCATTTTAAGGGCAATGCCCATACAAATGCCCTTTTCAGGGCAATGGGTAACTTAGGTTTTTGTTAGTTTTTATTTTTATTTTGGGGGGTTGGTTGGTTGGGTGGTGGCTTTTACTGTTGGGGGTCTTTGTGTGTTTTTTTTTACAGGTACAAGAGCTGCTTAACTTAGGGCATTGCCCTACAAAATGCCCTTTTAAGGGCTATTGGTAGTTTATTGTAGACTAGGTTTTTTTTATTTTGGGTTGGCATTTTTAGTTTTATAGGCCTATTAGAGTTAGGTGTAATTCTTTTTTTTTTTTATTTATTTTTTTTTTTTTTTTGAAGATTGCAAAGGTAACAACAGAAATAAATATGCATCTATACATGATGACCACAGTCACCTGAACAAAAATGACATCATACAATAGCATATTAAGTACATAAATATAGACCATCTCTGAAATGATAAATGCCTGTATATCAAAGTCAACATTGAAAAATCAAACATGAAAGGAGAAAGCCATATTCGGCCCTATTCACCGTGCATAGATACATGTAGATAGAATCCTCTAAAACACTATAGACCCCTCTTGGGTCTAACAACACTTATGGTTCTAGCATATGAAATGGCCACTTTTGTGCCTTAGTGGAATTAGGTATGATTCGTATCTGGGCAGGGAGATCCAACTTGTAGAATATAAAATTGGTTATGTGATGTAAGGTACGGTAACACAGTGGAACTTAGTGAACAGAACAGGATATAGTTTAGATATACTACCACACCTGAGCATAGAGATATATAGATTTGGATTTCTCAAGGAAACATTGTTATATGTCTTCTATAATGAAGTGCTCCTGGACTATTGGCTCTGTGACTATGCTAGGGACTATTGATCCTATGTTAGCAACAATACTTCTTCAAGTAGGCTAAAAGTAAACGGATTGGTTTAAGGCATTTTTTTAAAAAAACTAGAATTGTGGGGTAGAGAAAAAGCAAGATGTTACTGGCCATCTAGACATTAGATCTTGTAAACCTTTATAAACCTGCGGACCATATCAATAAATTCCGGATCATTTGCTGTGTTAAATTTGAGTCTCTAGTATGTTCTGGTTAGCAGGGCAGGTCTAGGTTCATATAATCAGCCACCTTAATCCAAACAGTGAGTCCAGATTCCCAAGTTAGAGGATCAGTTCAAAAAGGGAAATACCTAACCTACCCCTGTTTTCAAAATTTGGCCATCTGGAAAGTGCTGGTCCTGGCCCAGTTGATGTGACCAAGAACAGGGCCATTGCCCCTGAGAAAAGTGGCCCTCACAGCTCCTCGGCTTGTCTGATGTGTTCCACGTGTTGCTGATCACAGGAATGAAAAACCGCCAGCCTCCGTGCGGTCACAGTTGCAGCCCAGCATGTCTGTCTCGTCGGGGCAATCCTGATCTGCAGGGCACGAGCAGTGAGCTCATCCGCTCCTCCCTTTGTACCTCCACCAACCGAAGGCAAGGCCAAGGATAGTGAAATCTGAGTGCCTTGAGAAGTTGGACTCGGCGTACCTGTTCTAAAAGGTGAGTCCACTGGAGCAGGTATGGAGGCAAGTTCGTTAGATAGGGAAGTCTTTAAGTCCCCTGTATTGAGGCCCAAAGAGGGGCTGGGTGGGGCGTCTACCTGTGGTATCTCCTCCGTTGCTGCGCTACCGCATGTAACAATATGGGAAGCCTTCTCTAAGGCCTTTGTGGTGCTTTGCGAACCAGATGAGTCAGACTTGAGATCACCCTCATAATCAGTTGCTGGCCGGTTTAGGTTTGTGAGGCGGATTTCCTTTGCATGCCATGGAGATATGAGGAGCTGGCAGAGCTCCCTCTCTAAGCTCCAGTAGCTGTTGTGTATTGCCTGGGTCACTGTACGCTCCCACCTATCCAGAGCCTCCATCTCTCCTCTGTAGCAGAGTAGTGCTGTTTTAAAGAGAAAGTCCCTGCTTACTGCTATATTGTTAGAGTAGCAGGTTCCCACTTTAGGTGTAGAGCAAAAACTGTGTGCTTAGGGCACAGCTAGGCTTGGGGACGATGTAGAGGCTTCAGTGGTAGGGGAAGGCCTCAAATGAATAGTCCGGTACTGAGGGCAAATTAGCCACAATCCAATCCAAAGCCCTCTTTCTCAGATCAGGTCACCAACAGACAAGCCTCTCCACTTTTTGGGGTTGAATACTGTCAGATCTCTTGGAGAAAAGTATTAAATTGTGCAGAAGGCTCAAGCAGCTGAAGCTCAGTGCGACCAGTAAGATGGCCGCCGCCCGGAAGTCCCCCAGGTGTAATTCGTTTTTATTTTTAATAATTTTGTTTGTTATTTTTTGTAATTTAGTGTTTTTTATTTTTTGTAATTAGATACTTTGTATTTTTTATAATAGTGTTTAGTTAGTTAGTGTTTAGTTAGTTTTGTTTAATTGGTAGTTAGTTTAATTTTAGTTTAATAATTATATTAGTTTAATTGTTAGTTTAAACTTAGTTTTTTTTAATTCGACAGGTACTTTTAATTTAATTTAAGATAGGGAAATTGTAATTTTAATATAAAGTTAGGGGGAGTTAGGTATAGGGGTTACTAGTTTAAATTAGTTTATTGCGATGTGAGGGCTTTCGGTTTAAGAGTTAATAGTCTAATTTAGTATCTTTTTTTGTGGGGGGCTTGCGGTTTAGGGGTTAATAGTTTAATTTAGTATATTTCGTTGTGGGGGGGCTTGCGGTTTAAGGGTTAATAGGTTTATTATAGTGGTGGCAGTGTCGGGGAGTGGCGGAATATGGGGTTAATATCTTTATTATAGTGTGGGCGATGTTGGGGTGTGGGGGAATAGGGGTTAATAACTTTAGTATAGTGGCGGTGATGTTGGGGGCGTCGAAATAGGGTTAAATACATTTTATTAGTGACGGTGATGTCAGGAGTGGCAGATTTGGGGTTAATACATTTAGAATAGTATTTGTGATGCGGGAGGGCCTCGGTTTAGGGGTTAATAGGTAGTTTATGGGTGTTTAGTGTACTTTGTAACAGTTTAGTTATGAGTTTTATGTAACAGATTTGTTGCTTAAAACTCATAACTACTGCTCTCAGATTGCAAAACCGATCTTGTCGGTATAGGCTGGAATGCAAGCTTTTTAGCCTCACCCCAAAACTCGTAATGGCTGCGCTATGGAAGTCCCATGAACAAAAACATAATTTTTACGTGTGCGTGACTGACGTTGCGTTACAGGCTAAAAGGCTTGCGGTACAGCTATACCGACAAGACATGTAATGGCTTCGGTGCTGTTTTAACACTGAAATTACCATTTTTTCAGCATTAAAAGCCGAACGCAAAACTTGTTATCTAGGTGATTGTTAACCTAACAATATCATATACTTTATAACATTGAAACCTCTAAATTTCTGCCTTATTTAAAGCCTCTATTAACAGCCTTTTAATCACATGCTTTTGTATTTGCTTTTCACAACAGGAGACTGCTAGTTCATGTGGGCCATATAGATAACAATGTGTTCATGCCCAAGAACTTATTTAAGAGTTAGCTCAACACAGTACTTACTACAAGTCAATAGATAATAAATAAATAGTCATGTGATCAAGGGCTGTCAGACGATGCTTAGATACAAGGTAATCACAGAGGTAAAAAGTATATTAATATAACTGAGATAAGGAGCAGTCTGCAGAGGCTTAGATAAAGGTAATCACAGAGGTAAAAAGTATATTAATATAACTGAGATAAGGAGCAGTCTGCAGAGGCTTCGATAAAGGTAATCACAGAGGTAAAAAGTATATTAATATAACTGAGATAAGGAGCAGTCTGCAGAGGCTTAGATACAAGGTAATCACAGAGGTAAAAAGTATATTAATATAACTGAGATAAGGAGCAGTCTGCAGAGGCTTAGATAAAGGTAATCACAGAGGTAAAAAGTATATTAATATAACTGAGATAAGGAGCAGTCTGCAGAGGCTTAGATAAAGGTAATCACAGAGGTAAAAAGTATATTAATATAACTGAGATAAGGAGCAGTCTGCAGAGGCTTAGATAAAGGTAATCACAGAGGTAAAAAGTATATTAATATAACTGAGATAAGGAGCAGTCTGCAGAGGCTTAGATAAAGGTAATCACAGAGGTAAAAAGTATATTAATATAACTGAGATAAGGAGCAGTCTGCAGAGGCTTAGATACAAGGTAATCACAGAGATAAAAAGTATATTAATATGACTGTTGGTTATGCAAAACTGGGGAATGGGTAATAAAGGGATTATCTATCTTTTAAAACAATAACAATTCTATTGTAGACACTGCCTATACCTTATGAATGCACCCCTTGTATATAGATATTTTATTATTTTTTTATCTCCTCAATGTCTAGTTATCTATTTCTTCTCTGTTATTGCCCTATTCAACATAAACACATAGGACCAGATTACAAGTGGAGCGCTAACAGTTGTGATCAAGCGATAAGGGATATATTGCGATTGTTTGTGCGCATCAGGTTTCCCGCTTATATTATAAGTTGAAAGTAAACGTGATTGCAATTGAAGTTAATGCACATTGGAAAAGCGCGTCCTTTGAGTTCTGGTTAACTGTTTCACAAAACAAAGAAATGTCGCAAAACACATAAAAAAAAAACACTACAAAGGACAGTTACACTCATAATAACACTATCTAATTAAAATGATTCAAATAAAATATTCCACAAAAAAGTTACAAGGGCTCAAAGATATGAGGTCTCAGGTGTTAGAAAATAAAGCGAGGCAAAGGGCTTTAACAAAGAGGTACATACAATTTTGCTTGGTTCTCTTGGTATCCTTTAATAAAGAGCAATCCTAGGTGAGCTCAGAAGTGAACTTGTTCTTATCCAGCTTGAATCAGTGTTTGCAACAATGTTATACATAGTTGCAAACTCTGCCATAGAGAGTGTGTAGCAGCCTATGTAACTATGTACAACATTGCTATAAATATTATTGCAAGCACTGCTGCAAGATGGCTCAGCTAGGATTACTTTTAATCAGCAGGTACATGATAACTAGGCTACATTGATAATATAAGTAAAATAGAACGTTGTTTAATATGCCATTGTCTGTCCAATCCATTTAAGTTTGTTTGACTTTACTGTACTTTAAAACACCAAATATCCCCTCGGATTACATTATATTCTCAATGAATCTGAAGGGGGGGATTATATAAAATAACCCTTTAACTTTTCATTAAAATGATGGTAAATCCAAGTGAATAATAAATGCTAGGATTTACCATCTCTAAAAATAAACCTTTGTTTCAGTCATTGTTTACTAAAAAACGCTGTTAAACTCACCCTATATGTGCGGCAAGCATATCACTTTGATTTACCATCACTTCAAGAATAAATTCAATGGGGCCTGTTGCCATAACTGGTTTGCTGCCTCTGAGGCTGTGGTCTGCAATCTGCCCAATCCTATACGATCAGGCTGATTGACACCCCCTACTAGCGACCCCTTGGCTGTGAATCTGCGGGGGGCGGCATTGCACAATCAGTTCTGGTGAACTGCTTGTGCAATGTTAAATGCCAACAGTGTATGCTGTCGGCATTCAGCGATGTCTGTCGGACATGATACACAACAGCGTATCATGTCGGACAGACATTGATAAATCGGCCCCAAAGGGGGGTAGTTATCAAGCCGTCAACTTTTCTGACTTCGCCGGCCCAATACGCCCGCCTAAGCTCGCCTACCTTCGCCGCCGCGGACCTGAAAAAATACGCCCAAGTTATCAAAAAAAGCTGTCAAAGAGCCGCGGGGCGATGAGCAGCGGACTGTGAGAGTTATCACTCATCCGATCTCGCTGCTCTTCGGCTGTTTGACAGCTTTCTTGCTAGCCTGTCACTAAGCACTCACACTAAACTACACTGTTCTACCCCCTATACTGGCGCCCCCGGAGCCCCCCGCAACTAAATAAAGTTACTAACCCCTAAACCGCCGCTCCTAGACCCTGCCGCAACTATAATAAATGTATTAACCCCTAAACCGCCGCTCCTAGACCCCGCCGCAAGTCTTATAAATGTATTAACCCCTAAACCGCCGCTCCCGGACACCGCTGCCACCTACATTATACTTAGTAACCCCTATCCTGCCCCCCCTATACCGCCGCCCTCTGTAATAAAGTTATTAACCCCTATCCTGCTGATCCCGCACCTCGCCGCAAATAAAAAAATAGTTTAACCCCTAAACCGCCGCTCCCTGAACCCGCCGCAACCTATATTAAATTTATTAACCCCTATCCTGCCCCCCCTACACCGTCGCCACCTATAATAAATTTATTAACCCCTATCCTGCCCCCCACTACACCGCCGCCACTGTAATAAAATTATTAACCCCTAAACCTAAGTCTAACACTAACCCTAACACCCCCCCCTAACTTAAATATTAATTAAATAAATCTAAATCATATTTCTATTATTAACTAAGTTAATCCTATTTAAAACTAAATACTTACCTATAAAATAAACTCTAATATAGCTACAATATAAATAATAATTATATTGTAGCTATCTTAGGATTTATTTTTATTTTACAGGTACCTTTCAATTTATTTTAACTAGGTACAATAGCTATTAAATAGTTATTAACTATTAAATAGCTACCTAGCTAAAATAAAGAGAAATGTACCTGTAAAATAAATCCTAACCTAAGTTATAATTACACCTAACACTACACTATACTTTAATAAATTATTCCTATTTAAAACTAAATACTTACCTGTAAAATAAACCCTAAGATAGCTACAATGTAATTAATAATTACATTGTAGCTATTGTAGGATTTATATTTATTTTACAGGTAACTTTGTATTTATTTTAGCTAGTTAGAATAGTTATTAAATAGTTATTAACTATTTAATAACTACCTAGCTAAAAGAAATACAAAATTACCTGTAAAATAAATCCTAACCTAAGTTACAATTAAACCTAATACTACACTATCATTAAATTAATTAAATAAACTACCTACAAATAACTACAATTAAATACAATTACATAAACTAACTAAAGTACAAAAAATAAAAAAGCTAAGTTACAAAAAATAAAAAAATAAGTTACAAACATTTTAAAAATATTACAACAATTTTAAGCTACTTACACCTAATCTAAGCCCCCTAATAAAATAACAAACCCCCCAAAATAAAAAAATGCCCTACCCTATTCTAAATTAATTAAAGTTCAAAGCTCTTTTACCTTACCAGCCCTTAAAAGGGCCATTTGTGGGGGCATGCCCCAAAAAGTTCAGCTCTTTTGCCTGTAAAAGAAAAATACAACCCCCCCCCAACATTAAAACCCACCACCCACATACCCCTAAACTAACCCAAACCCCCCTTACAAAAACCTAACACTAATCCCCTGAAGATCATCCTACCTTGAGTCGTCTTCACTCAGCCGAGCAGCGATGGAACCGAAGTGGACATCCGGAGCGGAAGAAGTTAATCCTCCAAGCGGCGCTGAAGAAATCTTCCATCCGATGAAGTCATCATCCAGGCGGCGCTGAAGAAGTCTTCGATCCGGGCGATGTCATCTTCCAAGAGGCGCTGAAGAGGTCTTCTATCCTTGCGATGTCATCTTCCAAGCCGGGTCTTGAATCTTCCTCCCGCCGACGCGGAACCTCCTTCTTCACCGACGGACTACGACGAATGAAGGCTCCTTTAAGGGACGTCATCCAAGATGGCGTCCCCTCAATTCCGATTGGCTGATAGAATTCTATCAGCCAATCGGAATTAAGATCGGAACAGCCAATAGAATGCGAGCTCAATCTGATTCCATCAGCCAATCAGATTTTTCCTATCTTAATTCCGATTGGCTGATAGACGCGGAATAGTTCCGCGTCGGCGGGAGGAAGATTCAAGACCCGGCTTGGAAGATGACATCGCAAGGATAGAAGACCTCTTCAGCGCCTCTTGGAAGATGACATCGCCCGGATCGAAGACTTCTTCAGCGCCGCCTGGATGATGACTTCATCGGATGGAAGATTTCTTCAGCGCCGCTTGGAGGATTAACTTCTTCCGCTCCGGATGTCCACTTCGGTTCCATCGCTGCTCGGCTGAGTAAAGACGACTCAAGGTAGGATGATCTTCAGGGGATTAGTGTTAGGTTTTTGTAAGGGGGGTTTGGGTTAGATTAGGGGTATGTGGGTGGTGGGTTTTAATGTTGGGGGGGGTTGTATTTTTCTTTTACAGGCAAAAGAGCTGAACTTTTTGGGGCATGCCCCCACAAATGGCCCTTTTAAGGGCTGGTAAGGTAAAAGAGCTTTGAACTTTATTTAATTTAGAATAGGGTAGGGCATTTTTTTTATTTTGGGGGGGTTTGTTATTTTATTAGGGGGCTTAGATTAGGTGTAAGTAGCTTAAAATTGTTGTAATATTTTTAAAATGTTTGTAACTTATTTTTTTATTTTTTGTAACAGCTTTTTTTTATTTTTTGTACTTTAGTTAGTTTATGTAATTGTATTTAATTGTAGTTATTTGTAGTTAATTTATTTAATTAATTTAATGATAGTGTAGTGTTAGGTTTAATTGTAACTTAGGTTAGGATTTATTTTACAGGTAATTTTGTATTTCTTTTAGCTAGGTAGTTATTAAATAGTTAATAACTTTTTAATAACTATTCTAACTAGCTAAAATAAATACAAAGTTACCTGTAAAATAAATATAACTCCGAAAATAGCTACAATGTAATTATTAATTACATTGTAGCTATCTTAGGGTTTATTTTACAGGTAAGTATTTAGTTTTAAATAGAAATAATTTATTAAAGTATAGTGTAGTGTTAGGTGTAATTGTAACTTAGGTTAGTTTTTATTTTACAGGTATATTTCTCTTTATTTTAGCTAGGTAAGCTATTAAATAGTTAATAACTATTTAATAGCTATTGTACCTAGTTAAAATAAATTGAAAGTTGCCTGTAAAATAAAAATAAATCCTAAGATAGCTACAATATAATTATTATTTATATTGTAGCTATATTAGGGTTTATTTTAAAGGTAAGTATTTAGTTTTAAATAGGATTCATTTAGTTAATAATAAAAATATGATTTAGATTTATTTAATTAATATTTAAGTTAGGGGGCGTTAGGGTTAGTGTTAGACTTAGGTTTAGGGGTTAATAATTTTATTACAGTGGCGGCGGCGTAGTGGGGGGCAGGATAGGGGTTAATAAATTTATTATAGGTGGCGACAGTGTAGGGGGGGCAGATTAGGGGTTAATAAATGTATTATAGGTGGCGACGGTGTAGGGGGGGCAGGATAGGGGTTAATACATTTAATATAGGTTGCGGCGGGTTCAGGGAGCGGAGGTTTAGGGGTTAATACATTTATTATAGTTGCGGTGGGCTCCGGGAGCGGCGGTTTAGGGGTTAATATGTATAGAGTAGCTTGCGGTGGGCTCCGGGAGCGTCGGTTTAGGGGGTAATAACTTTATTTAGTTGCGGCGGTGTAGGGGGGACAGATTAGAGGTGTTTAGACTCGGGGTACATGTTAGGGTGTTAGGTGTAGACAGCTCCCATAGGAATGAATGGGATGTCTGGCAGCAGCGAACTTGTACTTTCGCTATGGTCAGACTCCCATTGATTCCTATGGGATCCGCCGCCTCCAGGGGTGGCGGTTTAAAAACCAGGTACGCTGGGCCGTAAAAGTGCCGAGCGTACCTGTTAGTTTTTTGATAACTAGCAAAAGTAGTGAGAATGTGCCGCACTTGTGTGCGGAACATCTGGAGTGACGTAAGAATCGATCTGTGTCGGACTGAGTCCGGTGGATCGAAGCTTACGTCACAAAATTCTACTTTTGCCGGTCTGGAGCCTTTGATAACTAAGGCGAATCAGCCTCGCCACAAATACGCTGCGGAATTCCAGCGTATTTGAGGTTGACGGCTTGATAACTAGGCCCCATAGTCTTTAAATGGATAAAAAATAATAATTTGTAAATCTGTATTAACCGACTCAATATAACATCATTTACAAAAAAAACATCTAATACTATAATCTGAAATAATTTGTATATCCTATTGCTCTATAACCATTTGATTGTTTAATTTAGTAAGGGATTTTTAAGTGTATGTGCAGCTTTCTTAGCTTTCCAAAGTCCAAGAATATGGGATCTACCAATCAAAATCACTACATTAATACATCTAGTTAGTGGACCATACTGTTCACCTACAACCAAGAATTTGTGTAATTCTCAGATAACACCAAATTTATATTCAAGATTTAGTTTTACAACCAATAACAGACATTATAACAGAATCTCATTTTTGACTACCCAAAAAAAACAATGAAGATTTCTTAATGTTCTTAACATAACAGCAATTCGTATCTGGCCCAGACACAGTTAATTAAAAAATAAATAAATGATGAGCCATTAACAATCAGTTTTCTCTAATTAACAAACATTATTTATTAAGGTTAAGACTGATCTTTAAAAAGGAAGAAAAAAAAGGTTAGTGATATAAATGCTTAATGATTCCTAATTAGCAAAACACAACTGAACAAAGAATATGCCTCAAGGTAACAAGAATGTGCTACAAGAACAATAAGATAAAAAAGAATGTTAAAATGGATTAAATGAAACTGCTTTGTCATTACTGCATAACATCAGATTTACAAGTTTATACTGACATTTGTTTTTAAATATTGATGATAAGTTCTTGCTTATGTAGAGAATAATCATATTATCTTCAGTGAAAGCAAAGATGTTTATTGAGATTATAATACACACACACACACACACACACACACACACACACACATATATATATATATATATATATATATATATATATATATATATATATATATATATATATATATATATATATACATATATACATATACATATACATATATACAGACACACACATATATGCATAATTTCATTATTGTTTTCTTTTTTGAGAGAGGTTAGAGGAGTTTGACTAGTGAGAAAAAAACAAGGTTTAAACTGTTCTAATAACATCCAGAAACTACTAACATGTAAATATATTTGAAAACTGTTTCCCACCCACTGACCCACAAAAAAAAAAATAAAAAAATTACAGGGTGTTTACTGTCTTATAGCCATTGAATTATTTGGATTTTTGAAAGCAGACTTATGCTTATATTAAAAAAAATATATACACAGCTTTTTGTGCCTATACTAATAATGTTGCTTTCTAGTGCTCTACAATGCAATAATATAAACTCTAACTTTTGTGATTTTAGTTACCTGGAGAATAAAATATGTGGCTACTAGGTTTTTTTTATCCTTAGAGAGTAAAGGGCTTGGCATAATGTATCTCCGCCCTGTACAACTAGTTAAAAGTACAGTAAATCTTCAAAAATAAAATCAACTATTCAAACAAACATATAGTAAACAGTTTTTTCATAATTCAATGTTATTTTTTTTTGTTTTAATGTAAAATAATCAATACATAAATTCCCTATTTAGCACTCCCTCCATTTACCTCATTATGCAAAGCCATTCATGGATGACTCTACATATAGCCCTCATGAGCGCGCACCGCCATATTCAATCCCATGATTCATTTAGTTAGAAAGGATTTCAGTAGGTATTATTGAAGAATATTTCAGACTTAATACACACTCAGTAGACAACAATTTTACCCTTTGGGAAGCATATACATGTGTTCTCAGAGGTGAATTGATCAAAATTAAAGCTCAATACCAAAAACAACGCAGACAAACATACAATGAACTATAAGACACTTTTAATTGCTTAGACCTAGCTCATAAATTATCTCCAACAGATCCTCTAATATCCACAGAACTACAAACAGCTATACATGCATTAGACAGTGTTTTACAGATTGAATATCAAGCTCTTCGCTCCAAAACAAACAGCATGTTCTTTAATGAAAGACCGGGCAAACTCTTAGCCAGAGCTCTGAAAAAAGACTAAAATCACACATATACGAAATTCAACATCCCACCTCCCCTAATAATCTCAAAACAATGAAAGACATACTGCAATCCTTTCATGACTACTATTCATCTCTTTGCAATATTCCTCAAAACGGATCCATACAAAACGACCTATTGAATATGTCAACCTATATCACTCAGACAGACCCAACTACCCACCTTATCATCTGATCAGATCCAACATCCTAACAGACCCATTTCCCAACAGGAACTACTTATAGCCATTAAATCGCTCAATCACAGGAAAAGCCCAGGTCCTGATGGGCTATCAAGAAAATACTATCAGGTATTTTCCCCGCTCATTACACCACATTTAACCCAACTCTTCAATGAAGTGACCGATAACAATTCCTTCCCATGATCTATGCTAGAAGCTCAAGTATTTGTAATCCTTAAACCGGGCAAACCACCAACTACACCCACAATTTTTCACCCAATATCTCTTCTTAGCATAGACATCAATTTATATGCCAAAATATTAGCTTCCCGTATCAACACTGTCTTGCCGACAATAGTACATCTCAATCAAGCAGGTTTCACCCCACATAGAGAAACTAAAGACAACACTATCAAAATTCTTCACCTCATGGAATATGCCAATACCCGCAAGATCCCCTCTGTGTTCATATCTATGGACACAGAGAAGGCCTTTGATCGATTAGACTGGCTATTTCTGCAAACTACCCTCCAAAAGTTTGGCTTTGATCAAACCTTTATAGGCAAAATCTTTTCCTTGTATAACACTCCACAATCAAAAATTTAAATTAACAACACTTTATCTCAACCCTTTGATATCTCCAACGGCACCAGACAGGGTTGCCCCCTATCCCCCATACTTTTCGTCCTGGCCATGGAAGTCCTGGCTTCCTATATCAGAAACAATAATAACATCCATGGCTTCACATTTGCCCAACGCAAATATAAAGCTACTCTATATGCAGATGATCTCTTCCTCACACTCACACATCCTGTTTTATCAATTCCCCCCCTCCTGCAAATGCTTGAAACCTACGGCACCTTTTCTAATTTTAAGATCAGCATTACCAAATCAGAACTGTTGCCCATTAGACTAAATGATACTGATCTCAAAACAATCCAAAACTTTGTGCACTTCCGCACGCAGCCACACTCCATCAAATATTTAGGAATCCACATATCCCCACACATGAACACGTTAATACATTCCAAATTTAAAGCCATTTCAGCTACAACATTCCTACATTCCTGGAGCAAAAAAACACTTTCGTGGTTGGGCAGAATCAACGCTGTCAAAATGATTCTCCTCCCCAAACTGCTTTATCTCTTCCAAACTCTTCCTATCCCTATACCAAAATCACTAATCCACAATCTCCAAAAATCGATTATCTCATACATCTGGCAACACAAACGACCCTGCATCGGCATGGCTATGCTCTACCATGCCAAAGAACTTGGTGGACTGGGTATCCCAAATCTTATATACTATAGACTAGCTACTTTTTTTAATAGGATAGTTAATTGGTGTAAACATTCAACACACAAGTAATGGGTTATATTAGAGCATCAATTCATCAATGCTACCATCTAGGAAGTCAATGTTGGTTACCTCAACACAAAAGGAACCCACCGAAACATCTCCCAATCATCATTAGTGAAACTTTCAAACAATGGAATATGCATGCCAAAAAATATCAACATATCTCAACAATTCTCTCTCAACTGACCCCTCTCATAGAAAATCCAGACTTTCCCCTCCAACAGCCCACACAGATGACCCTAACCCCCCACATATCTAAATCCACCCCCTTATACACAATCATGCAAAACGGGAAGCCCAAACCCCGACTGGAAATCTCTGCCCTATTAGGCAGCAGATACGAAAACTGGTTCAGATATAACCAACTCACTGACTTCCTCATGAGACATCATTAACAGATCCCAGATTTCACGTTCTCTAACCAGCTTTGAAAACATATGGTCCTCTAGTTATCAAGCTGTCAACTGCAAATACGCTGGAATTCTGCAGCGTATTTGTGGCGAGGCTGATTCGCCGTAGTTATCAACCCCTACTGCCCGGCAAAAGTAGAATCTAGTGACGTAAGCTTCAACCCGCCGGACTCAGTCTGACACAGATCGATGCTTATGTCACTACAGATGTTCCGAACGCAGGTTCGGCACAATCTGACTACTTTTGGTAGTTATCAAACTACTACCAGGTACGCTCGCCACTATTCCGGGCCAGCGTAACTGGATTTAAATCCGCCGCCCTGGAGGCGACGGATCCCATAGGAATCAATGGGAGTCTGACCATAGCGAAAGCTCATGTTCGCTGCTGCCCGATATCCCATTGATTCCTATGGGAAATGTCTACACCTAACACCCTAACATGTACCCCGAGTCTAAACACCCCTAATCTGCCCCCCCTTACCCTGCTGAAACTAAATAAAGTTATTACCCCCTAAACCGCCGCTCCCGGACCCCACCGCAACCTACATTATACATATTAACCCCTAATCTGCACCCCCTATACCGCTGCCACCTACATAAACTAATTAACCCCTATCCTGTGTATCCCGGACCCCGCCGCAACTAAATAAATTGTTTAACCCCTAAACCGCCGCTCCAGGACCCCGCCACCACCTATATCAAACTTATTAACCCCTATCCTGCTCCCCCTATACTGCTGCCACCTATATTAAACTTATTAACCCCTATCCTGCCCCCCCATACCGCCGCCACCTATATTAAACTTATTAACCCCTATCCTACCCCCCCTATACCGCCGCCACCTATATTAAACTTATTAACCCCTATCCTGCCCCCCCTATACTGCCGCCACCTATATTAAACTTATTAACCCCTATCCTGCCCCCCCTATACCGCTGCCACCTATGTTAAAATTATTAACCCCTAAACCTAAGTCTAACACTAACCCTAACCCCCCCTAACTTAAATATTATTTTAATGGGGGGGCGGAGCCGACTGTCGAGCTAACAAGACGTACCACTACAGAGCTCTTGAAGGCAGATTACTAAATTAAACAATTATTGAGTATTAAATGCCTAAATAATATGTATCCTGATCTTGGCATAACACTAAAATATGGGCTTTATACTTGGGCTCAAGATAAAATATAGAAATCTACCAGCCAGCCGAAACTGCGAGTAGGAGTGCAGCATCAGGACTGTCAGATACCCGTTCGACGGACTAGCCTACATCTAGCTGCGTATTAGTCCTCTTGTGTCACCCTCAAAATGGAGGAGCTCTCAACAGTTCTTATATCTTTATTGGAGGACATAAGCAGCAAAGCCGACAGGCACTTCCACGGCTTAAAGACTACTTTTTTTGCATTACGCAACCAAGATGGCATCCCTCCCCTGATTTTCTATGACACTTCTGCGGATGGTCTAACAGAAGACACTGCGTCACCCCGGCAACTATGCCGACACACTCAGGAGGGACAGCCTGATCGAGTCTCAGCTAGCAACCTGCAAAAGCCAGCTACTAGTGACTTAATACTGACACACTCTGGGGCACCGTCCTATACCACGACAGTAGTTTCAGACTACTACGTAGGAGCCATCCTCACTACCACTGGACGCCTCCCTCAGATCTCCTCCTCACACTACCTACGCACCCAAAGATATCTGCTACTTGCTACAAAATCCTAGGAGATGCGGCTGACAGTTGCAGGCAATCGGCAGCTGTTACCCACACCCTAGCGAAAATATCTCCAGCATGGGGAAGCCCGGACTGCTGACCTGTCTTGTCCCCGCGAGGGCACAGCTCTACATCACTCCCTCCCGCAGATGTTTTACTTTGTCGGCAAAGTACACACAGAAATTGACAGAGATCCATGGTATGGCAAGCCAACTTTGAAAAGGGGCATTGGCTAAACAAGATATCTCTACAGGAGAGCCGGCTCTGCCAAGTGTGGAGACTTTCCCTATCTAGACTTGTTAGTTTCCCCATAAGTATTAATATGCCCGTCATTTTGCTTGTATTCTCTAAGTTTTGTCGTAGTCAAATGTTACATTGGGGCTTAGCTTATATTTACCAACCCTTAACTTTTGATGTTATCAGATATCTATTCTTATTTACTATATAATGGAAATACTATTTCCAGACAGGAGTTATCATTCCAATTGTTATATGCAGAATTACAGTACTTACTAGAGCCCAAACTCTTTTATAAAATGTCTGCTTGGTATTATTTTGTGCGTTAGGCTAACTTACTAAGTTGACACTTGATATGATCTATACAATTTACACACAGCTCTGAGAATGCATAATGGGTATTTTGGTTCTCTATCTGCCGTTTTATTGTGCACTGACTGTGGTTATCTCTGATGGACACTTTACACTAACAGTTATATTGGAACCTGGTTTATGTGTGTTGCCTATATATCACAAGTACCTATGCTGTATGTCTTTCAATTGGTTGTAAGAGAATATTACTGTTTACCATACCAACTGCCATATACGGTACAAAACTTTTGCTTGGGGTTATTACATAACGGCTTGACACCAAACTAAGAGGCAAATAACTAAGAATGAGGCTCTATTTATGATATATTTCATAATCATTTCTCACACTTAGTGCACTCCACAGATATAGCAGAGTTAGGATGCAAAATGTCAATTTTCTTTACTCTCTTGTGCTCTTTCTTTTTGTTCTCAATGTTATGATGTATTCTGAAGCATGATATATAGGATTGTTCCTCATATGATTTTCAATGCCACATACCCTACTGTCTTATGTACTGGATGTTGTATTACTGTATTTTTTTTTTTTACCATGGATAATTATTTGTACCTACTAGAGGAATCTAACAGTCTATTATCCAGACATCAAGGTCTGCAGATATTTACTACTTGTTTATAGTAACAAGCCTAACCCAGTGCCTCTAGTTTATAGATACAGAAGGTATATGGTAACGTTTACTCTAAGGAGCAATCACACTACATGCTACCTGACGTGCCTTACTAACGTTTGCTTTTTCTTTTCACCAATATGTAGATATGTCTGTGTTTTGGGGCTGCATCTCTGCTTGTGTTCATAACCTCTTAAATTGGAATGCTGGAGTATCACAATAATATGCTCTGTTTTTCTCTAACATGTTGTATGATATCTTACACTGCTAAACCTGACAATACCCGTAAGAGGGCCTCTACTATTCCTATAGGACATGAAAATAGCCCTCATACCATAGATTAAGTCCTCTCTATCCTACAAAATAATACTGCGTCCAATCTCATTAACTCAGCTCAACTCTTTGGGCTTTCAAGCTCCACCTCTTAGTTGTCTACTAGCTGTTCCCATTATACGATTGACATCCCGACTGGCTCCGCCCTCCACCCCCCCTCCACCCCCCTCCTATTATATTTCGAGCGGCTCTTGCCCGCTGCATTCCCCCCCCCTTTTTAAACCATAACGCTAATTCCCCCCTGGCCCTAACTATATCTGAGTCGACACTCTAATTTGCCTTCTATATGGCCCAGGGAGGACTATTTTTGTCTTATTGTTATTACCTTTATTATAAAACTGAAGTCTCACCGTAAACTGCCCAAACTTTATCACATTGCATGTCCTATTTGGACAAATTATGCCCTTACTGTAGGGTTTTGTTTGTAACACTTATCTAACAATATTGTATTTACACTTTTCTGTAAATGTTTTGGGGCATACCCTCTGGTTGTATCTGTTGACGACTTCAATAAAAAATATTGAAAAAAATAAAATAAAATAATATTTTAATAGATCAAAATAAAAACTACTATTATTAACTAAATTATTCCTATTTAAAACTAAATACTTACCTGTAAAATAAACCCTAAAATAGCTACAATATAACTAATAATTATATTTTACCTAAATTACAAAAAAAACAAAACACTAAATTACAGAAAATAAAAAAAATATTACAAGAATTTTAAACTAATTACACCTAATCTAAGCCCCCTAATTAAATAATAATAAAAAAATAATAATAAAAGTCCCTACCCTATTCTACATTATAAAGTAATCAGCTCTTTTACCAGCCCTTAAAAGGGCTTTTTGCGGGGCATTGCCCCAAAGTAATCAGCTCTTTTACCTGTAAAAAAAATACAATCCCCCCTCCCAACATTAAAACCCACCACCCACATACCCCTACTCTAACTCACCCAAACCCCCATTAAAAAAAACTAACACTAACTCCCTGAAGATCTCCCTACCGTGAGTCGTCTTCACCCAGCCGGGCTGAAGTCTTCATCCGATGGGGCAGAAGAGGACATCCAGACCGGCAGAAGTCTTCATCCTATCTGGGCAGAAGAGGACATCCGGACCGGCAGAAGTCTTCATCCTATCCGGGCAGAAGAGGACATCCAGGCCGGCAGACATCTTCATCCAAGCGGCATCTTCTATCTTCATCCATCCGACGACGAGCGGCTCCATCTTCAAGACCTCCGGGGTGGAGCATCCTTCCTGGCCGACGGACTAACGACGAATGACGGTTCCTTTAAATGACGTCATCCAAGATGGCGTCCCTCGAATGCCGATTGGCTGATAGGATTCTATCAGCCAATCGGAATTAAGGTAGGAAAAATCTGATTGGCTGATTGAATCAGCCAATCAGATTGAAGCTGATTACTTTGGGGCAATGCCCCGCAAAAAGCCCTTTTAAGGGCTGGTAAAAGAGCTGATTACTTTGTAATGTAGAATAGGGTAGGGACTTTTATTATTTTTTTTTATTATTTTTTTTATTAGGGGGCTTAGATTAGGTGTAATTAGTTTAAAATTCTTGTAATATTTTTTTATTTTCTGTAATTTAGTGTTTGTTTGTTTTTTGTAATTTAGTTTAGTTTATTTAATTGTATTTAATTGTAGGTATTTGTAGCTAATTTATTTAATGAATTTAATGATAGTGTAGTGTTAGGTTTAATTGTAACTTAGGTAAGGATTTATTTTACAGGTAATTTTGTCTTT
Organism: Bombina bombina; assembly: GCF_027579735.1. Taxonomy (NCBI): domain Eukaryota; kingdom Metazoa; phylum Chordata; class Amphibia; order Anura; family Bombinatoridae; genus Bombina; species Bombina bombina. Next base: position 1,120,406,714 of record NC_069503.1, read on the forward strand.
CTTTTAGCTAGGTAGTTATTAAATAGTTAATAACTATTTAATAACTATTGTACCTAGTTAAAATAAATACAAAGTTGCCTGTAAAATTAAAATAAATCCTAAAATAGCTACAATGTAATTATTAATTACATTAAAGCTATCTTAGGGTTTATTTTACAGGTAAGTATTTAGTTTTAAATAGGAATAATTTATTTAATTATAGTGTAGTGTTAGGTGTAATTGTTACTTAGGTTAGTTTTTATTTTACAGGTATATTTGTCTTTATTTTAACTAGGTTTCTATTAAATAGTTAATAACTATTTAATAACTATTGTACCTAGTTAAAATAAATACAAAGTTGCTTGTAAAATAAAAATAAATCCTAAAATAGCTACAATGTAACTATTAGTTATATTGTAGCTATATTAGAGTTTATTTTACAGGTAAATATTTAGTTTTAAATAGGATTAATTTAGTTAATAAGAGTAATATTATTTAGATTTATTTAATTAATATTTAAGTTAGGGGGGGTGTTAGGGTTAGTGTTAGACTTAGGTTTAGGGGTTAATAATTTTATAGTGGCGGCGGTGTAAGGGGGGCAGGATAGGGGTTAATAAATTTATTATAGGTGGCGGCAGTATAGGGGGGGCAGGATAGGGGTTAATAGGTATTATGTAGGTGGTGGCGTGGTCCGGGAGCTGCGGTTTAGGGGTTAACATATTTATTATAGTTGCAGCAGGGTCTAGGAGCGGCGGTTTAGGGGTTAATAACTTTATTTAGTTGCGGGGGGCTCCGAGGGTGCTGGTATATCGGGTAGAACAGTATAGTATAGTGTGAGTGCTTAGTGACAAGGGTATCAATAAAGCTGTAAAAAAGCCGAAGAGCAGCAAGATTGATGAGTGATAACTATCACAGTCCGCTGCTCATCACCCCGTACTTGGTTCGTAGCCTTTTGACAGCTTTATTGATAACTTTGGCGAGCGTATTCAGGTCTGCGGCGGCGATGTGAGGCGAGCTTAGGCGAGCGTATTGGGCCGGTGAATGCAGGTAAGTAGACGGCTTCATAACTAGAGACCATGATCTCAACACACTTTAAATAAAGACCTTCTTTCATTCACATACCAGCTACTCATGCAAACTTACACCACTTCACTTCCCTCATATGTATACAAATGGGAGACAGAAATCGGTAAACACCTCTCTCATAAAGAATGGCTTAAAATGTTCTTGTCCATGACCAAATCCTCCTCCTCTATATATATCTTGGAGATGAACGGAAAATTCCTATATAGGTGGTATTACACACCGGCCCGTTTACATGCCATCCTTCCAGGGCTCCCCTCAGAGTGCTGGAGAGTCTGTGGATCAGAAGGTAACCCCACACATATATGGTGGACCTGCCCCATTGCACAAAATTTTTGGCAATCCATTAAAAATGAAATCGAAAAGGCCCTACCCATATCTCTTGAATTAGATATTTGGCTCTTTCTCTTCAGCAAATTCCCTCAAATAAAATGCAAATACCAACTCGCACTGTAAACCATTATGGTTAACTCTGCGAAGAGACTAATACCCAAAAATGGGAAGTCTCAAACCCTCCCATCAATCCCCACCTTGAAAGAGGTTACCACTCAATCCCTTTTTATTAGAAAAATGCCACTATACACAAAATAAATGCATAGATGATTACCACTCAATCTGCTTCCTTTGGGAGGAATACATCAATCTTGAGAAAACATCCAGATAAACCTACTTAAACACTACATACACTCTTAACTATATTCACCTCTACTGCAGACACAAGCTCCAAAGCTCAGAATGCTACGATAACAACTTCCCAACTGCCCCTTTTGTGACAATTAGTCACTCCTGCACCTATTAACATACCAATGTTTCTTAGTTTATTTGCTACTGCCTTCTTCCCTTTTAGCAACGTGCTCTTCTGCAAGAGATATATTGCTCACTGAACCTTATACCTTATGTTGTTCATGTTTAATCACAACCTCACTTGTCATTGAACAAACTATTTCTTTGTACTCATGTCGAAACTCATATGTACAAGAAGACCTATACAACCTTGTGACCTACAAATAACCAAGACTCTATTTCATTTGTAAATTTTCTTTTGTTTGTATTGTTTATACAATTTTCAATAAAGCAATTAAAAAAAAAAAAAGAAAGGATTTCCGTAGGAGGAGTATTCGCTTGCAGACTTGCTTTGTGAAATACGCAAGCGCAAATAGTTTCACACACACTTGACAATGATGAGACATGCGTGTTACTGTAGTGACACTACTACTCATGCAAACAGGATTGCGCTTTGCCGTATTGAATATTTATTACACTAATTATAATAAAAGTTTTCATTGGTCAACTGCTTGGACCCATTTCAGTTGCTTGTTTACGGGGCTGTCAGCTATTGCTAGACCACAGCATGAAGCGGCTGCTTCAGAATCGAAAAATAAGGTAACGAATATAATTTTAACAACGGTTACATTCCGAAAATATTAAAAAAATGCAGTTCACAAACAAAATAATATTTTTTATAAAACACATTTTTCTGACCCTTTAAGCCAGAGCTTTCCAAACTTTTCATGTTGGGGACACACTTTTTAAACCTACATAATTTTGCGACACAGTAATTCAGTTGTTCTAATAAACAGGAGGTTAAACTAAATAGTTTTAAGGGATACGAACACATACATAAATTATATAATAACGAAATGTATTTACAAGTAACAGTGGCCAGGATTACGAGTTGTGCGTTAGGGTTAAAAAGCAGCGTTGGCCGGTCCCAACACTGCTTTTTAATGCCCGCTGGTATTACGAGTCTTGCAGGTACAGGTGTACCGCTCACTTTTTTGGCCAGACTCGGAAATACCGCAAATCCACTTACGTCAATTGCGTATCCTATATTTTCAATGGGACTTGCATAGCGCCGGTATTACGAGTATGACCAAAAGTGAGCGGTACACCCTCTCCTGTCAAGACTCATACCGCATTTAAAAGTCAGTAGTTAAGAGTCTTACACTACAACGCCGTAGTATAAAACTCTTAACTAAAGTGCTAAAAAGTACACTAAAACCCATAAACTACCTATTAACCCCTAAACCGAGGCCCCCCCACATCGCAAACACTAAAATAAATATTTTAACCCCTAATCTGCCGAACCTGACATCGCCGCCACTATAATAAATATATTAACCCCTAAACCGCCGCACTCCTGCATCGCAAACACTAATTAAATATTATTAACCCCTAATCTGCCAGCCATAACATCGCCGCTACCTACCTGCATTTATTAACCCCTAATCTGCTGCCCCCAACGTCGCCACCACTATATTAAATAAAAACCCTAAACCTAACCCCCCCTAACTTAAATATAAATACAATAAATCTAAATAAAATTACTACAATTAACTAAATAATTCCTTTTAAAACTAAATACTTACCTATAAAATAAACCCTAAGCTAGCTACAATATAACTAATAGTTACATTGTATCTAGCTTAAGGTTTATTTTTATTTTACAGGCAACTTTGTATTTATTTTAACTAGGTAGAATAGCTATTAAATAGTTATTAACTATTTAATAACTACCTAGTTAAAATAAAGACAAATTTACCTGTAAAATAAAACCTAACCTAAGTTATAATTACACCTAACACTACACTATAATTAAATAAATTAACTAAATTAAATACAATTAATTACAATTAAATAAAATTATCTAAAGTACGAAAAAACCCCCCACTAAATTACAGAAAATAATAAAGAAATTACAAGATTTTTTAAAAAAAAAGCCCTACCCTACACTAAATTACGAATATCCCTTAAAAGGGCCTTTTGCGGGGCATTGCCCCAAAGTAATCAGCTCTTTTACCTGTAAAAAAAAATTACAAATCCCCCCCCACATTAAATCCCACCATCCACACAACCAACCCTACTCTAAAACCCACCCAATCCCCCCTTAAAAAAAAACTAACACTAACCCCCTGAAGATCACCTTACTGGGAGTTCACCCAACCGGGCCGAAGTCCTCAATGAAGCCGGGAGAAGTATTCATCCAACCGGGCAGAAGTGGTCCTCCAGACAGGCAGAAGTCTTCATCCAGACGGCATCTTCTATCTTCATCCATCCGGCGCGGAGTGGGTCCATCTTCAAGACATCCGACGAGGAGCATCCTCTTCTTTCCATGGCCGACGACTGAATGAAGGTTCCTTTAAATGACATCATCCAAGATGGCGTCCTTTCAATTCCGATTGGCTGATAGAATTCTATCAGCCAATCGGAATTAAGGTAGAAAAAATCCTATTGGCTGATCCAATCAGCCAATAGGATTGAGCTGGCATTCTATTGGCTGTTCCAATCAGCCAATAGAATGCCAGTTCAATCCTATTGGCTGATCAGGCGGATTGCTATACGCTGCCTCAGAGGTGGCATATGAGTTTAGGAGCAGGGGTCTTAAGACCGCTGCTTTTTAACTCCTGTTTCTGGCGAGCCTGAAGGTTCACGCAGAAACAAGGGGAACAGGGGCCATTCGGTCCTTGTTAAATAGACCCCCTTGACTTCTGACGTCAGCTCAGCGTTTAAGCTGCCACCCTCAGAGCTCTGCGAGTTGCACTGACTACTGCCCGCCCTGCAAACACACTGCTATCCCACTCACTGACTACACATGCAGTCACAAGCCGATTAAGGAGACTACATGTGCAGTCAGGAGCCAATGTGCCACCAAAGCCGCCAATGGGAATAGTTTCAGTTCCCACTGAGCTGCGCCAATAGGTTAAGATGATCTGTGATCCACTAGGTATCAATTTCGAGTCAAACATGTGATATGCGTAGCAAGCAGGCGGAAAGTAGGAAACCAAATAAAATGTAAAACAATTTTTAAATTCAAAAAAATTTGTGTTGAAGCAGGGACACACCTACACACTGCTGCCGACACACTAATGTGTCACGACAAACAGTTTGGAAAGCACTGCTTTAAGCCTTCACAGCACAAAATTAAAGGTACAGAGAAGTAATAATTGCTATTTCCTGATTCTGACAGAGCATCTCCTTGGTTGAAATGTATTTACTGAGTGTGCTAGTATCTTGAGCACTATTTATCAACAGCCACTTATGGTTACAGGCTTTTCACAGTAGTTTTTCAAGTACTCATCATAAATGGACATTATAATAAGTGCATTTTTAGATTCATAGTCAGATTTTATCAATGCATTTGACCTTGAAACCAGGAAACTATAACATGCTTTTTTTTTTTTTACGAGTTGCTAGACCACAGCATGTCAAATCAGCCAATAGGATTTCAGTAGCTCTCATCCTATTGGCTGATTTAAATTTGAAGAATCAAATCAGTCAATAGGAATGCAAGGTACGCCATTTTGAAACAGCTACCTTGCATTCAAATTTAGTGTACGGCGGTGACTGTATGAAGAGGACGCTCCGCGCAGGATGGGATGGGCTTCCAGGATGGCTCCGCGCCGCCGGGATGAAGATAGAAGACGCCCCCGGGATGGATGAAGATATCGCCGCCTGGATGAAGACTTCTCGTCGCCTGGATGGAGATGGATGTCCGGACTTCAGGAACCGTGAGTAGATATTCTGGAGTTAGTGTTAGGGTTTTTTTTCAATTTTTGGAGGGAGTTTTTTTTTTTATATTAGGGCATTGGGCTTTTGTAAAAGAGCTGAATGCCCTTTTAAGGGCAGTGAAAAAGAGCTGAATGCCCTTTTAAGGGAAATGCCCATACAAATGCCCCTTTAGGGGCAATGGGTAGCTTAGGTTTTTTTAGAGTTAGGTTTTTTATTTTGGGGTTGGTTGGGTGGTGGGTTTTACTGTTGGGGGAACTTTGTATTTTTTTACTGCTAAAAGAGCTGTTTAACTTAGGGCAATGCCCTACAAAGTCCCTTTTTAGGGTTATAGGTAGTTTATTGTAGGCTAGGGGGTGTTTTTATTTTGGGGGGTCTTTTTTATTTTTATAGGGCTATTAGATTAGGTGTAATTATTTTTATTTTTGATAATTGCATTTATTATTTTTTGTAAGCTTAGTGTTTTTTATTTTTCATAATTTAGTGTTTATTATTTTTTGTAATCTTAGATTTTTTAATTTTTTTCGTAGTGTTAGGTTTCTTTTTTTTGAATCAAAGGTTTTTATTGAGGTAATACAAGACAAATAAAGAACATAGACAAAATATACATTTTGCTTCTCTTTGGTAAATTTTGCATACAAGACATTATTTATCCATTGGGCAATGAAACCTTTTCATATAAGAGATTAAAGAAAACTTAATTCAGATATCGTATATGTATCCCACCAAAAGAATATAATAAAAATAAAGGACGTTGTATGCGAGTACAAAATCAAATACACATAATCAAGCATCACCTCTTTTTTCTTTTTGTTTCCTATATAAACGCATAATAAAGTGATAAAATTTAAACAACCAGAATAACGTATACTTCTTATAGAATGGTATATTAATTATAAAATAGGTGTATTTGTTCTCTGAAAATTTACAAACTATGGTGAGTCAAAACAAGTTACTACTTACTAAATGCACGTAATTGGAGGGCAAATTGCCTCATTTTCTGTGTAGACAACAGGGTAAGAGCAACTTATAACAGTACAATATCAATAGCGGATAAATACCACTTGTTTGTCCACCTAAATCAAGGGTGGACGGGAGCTATATGAGAGGGTTGGAGTGGGGAGGGGGAATGGAATGAGGAGCGGAGTCTTATAAATTACCGGGCTAGTGGAGTGAGGGGAGTAGACAATAGTTATTTTCCATACCCAAACAAAGGGACATTCTTCAAGGGGACAGCCTGTTGTACATTCAGTCAATAGGTAGGGACAAAGTTCGCCCAGGGTTCAATGATGCATGGTACAAAGTAAATCTATAGAGTATAATATACCCATATAATCCTGCATATATTAATGTTCTAGGGCCCAGTTGAAACTTATGGGTAGGGCTCCATATGAAATATAGCAGCCTAGCTATTTCACTGCTAAAGCCATCTAGTATACCGCAACATAAATTAGGAAATTATATTTTAAGGGCATGGTCATTGACCCACTAGTATGTCACTATAGAAGTCAGGCATATAATTTATAGAAAAATTGGCTACAGCGTCAAGACAGGTCTTGAATGAGTAAACATAAGTTATGTTTGCTATCTGTAAGCTTTCTAGGCATGCATAAGTATTTTTGAGAGTATATACATTCAAATGTAACCTGTCTGAGGGTAGCATATGGAGCATGTAAGGACAAATATCATGTTACAGGCCTTAACTCAGGGGTTACCAAAAATATCACCAGAGACATGTAATGCCTACACTAGATAACAATTAGTAACTGGCTCCTCCCTGGTTGTTTGTAGTGAGCATCTATAAAGTATGAACTGCGATATTGATTCAACTGTCTGACCATTAAAATAACATCTATAGGGTATACACTCAAATAATAAAGTAATGTAATAAATGCCTCTATAGGAAATCGCTAATGAACAGCTACAAAGATATAAGGCATATATCAGAATGTAAGCATATTAGACATGAACTCAATTGTTGTATATGTCAGCCACCCTTAGCAAAACTAAAAATATAGGGTAATTAAACTATAATAAACACTGGACTCTGATTTTCAGAGGAAATGTATTAGGGAAACTGAAAGTCTTAAATAATGTTCATACAGTCCCATGTGTGGAGGCTTATGATTTCCCCACTTAATATAGACATTGCGTTGGTTGGCCACTTTTGGACCAAGTTGGCGGGGAAGGGGAAAGGGAGTTCAGCGGGCGAGAGCCGCTCGAAGTGGAGTGGGGGAGGGAGAATGGGAGGGCGGAGCCTGGATTATATCAAAATCATCGAGTGCCAAGGGTGGATATAGAGTGTATTACAAAGCTAAAGGGATATACAGCGAGGCCCAATCTGCTGTTAATGTAGTTAATAGGGGGGAACAGAGATTGCTCAGGGTATAGTAATTTATATACGTAACCAAAGTATCTATGAGTCTGCTAAACCCAACCAGATCAAGTACCTGCTATGCTTAACAATTCATATATAGGCATTATGTACATACACTCTCAAAACTAGGTATCAGGTATAACATGGTAAAAATACAATGTGAAAGTGTAAGACATATACATTAGCTACTAACAACATTCACATGGGATAGAATACACACAGTATATATAGGCTTTAAGCTGATAAGCCCATATGAGATTTGATCTTGATAAAAGAAAACGTTACTTAAGAACTTAGCAGAGATACCATAATGTGTAAAGAACAAACAGTAACCCCTATAAAAGTCTGTGCTAATACATGAGGAGATGAATAAATACAAAGCATAAACACATAAGTCAAATAGTCATAGACCTGATAAACCAGCAATTTATAGTTAGAAACCCTTATACACAATATTGTGAGATGGCTGAAAACTCTCGGATATGATATGAATCAGGGTATCCTTGCTAAGCATGTGTAGCCAAATAGGAGGTTTTAAATAAATGCTGTAATAAGGAAGAGATAAAGTAGTTGTCTCTATAAAGTAACAGCTTATATTAGTGCTTAGAAGGGTCTATGTGGGATATACACGAGTATAAATAGGATAAGGGAATGCTGGAGTGAATGAAATATGATAGACTACACACTCCATATCCCTAGTGTAGACATACTAGGGAAGTGTAATATAGATGAGCTATGAAACTTAATCATCTATTTGCTATGAGCCATGTATAATCGTGTTGGGGGTATATAGAAGTATATTTATTTATATATATAGATAAGTGGATATAATTATAGGAGCTAAGAGTAAGCTGTCAGGCAATCTTATAAACATACAACTCTAACAGTATAGCTAAAAAGCAACATAAACATATAAAACATTGGGAGAACTGTGGATTAATCATATCTTGCGGACTAAATAATGCCAATAACATGAACAGTCTGGTCACACACACAGGATACCAGAGTTTGCATGTCCCTAATGATCCATGGAGCACACACCACCCAACATTATGTACCTTGTACAGAATTGGTAGTTATATTGATATGCTATGCTTAAAGCACTAGCTGAGGGGCCCGTGCTCCATGTCACTGCAAAGTGAACCAGACATTATAAACAAATAACATACATCTATCATGTGAATCACACAATCATAAACTTAGTCCATAGGAGTGTCAATGCCAGAGACCCACATGGCTGCAAAGGTATCGATAAGTGTGTCAAGCTATAAGTTATGTGAAGGAGAATCTCAGAAAACCTAACTAGGGACTCATCTCCTACTCACTGTAAGGCTCCCTGCTGTTTTAACCTACTCCAACTGCGTAAGGGGAGCAGTGATAGGGACAATCGGCATAATCAATGCTGTAGCTTTTAGTATTCGTGAGTCTTAGAGGAGTCTGTACTTCACACCACTGTTGCGATGTAGTTACCGTTAGCAGGGGAGCAAAACCTTCAATCTCCCAAACCAGACCACAACCCAAGCCAAAGGTTCCAGCAATGTTGCTTGAAATGTCGCCACGAGTGAGCTGAGGACTCACAGTTGATCCGCTCTTTGCAGAAGCTTGTGCCATATCCGCAGGTGTCTGAGATCTTCCACGGAGGCTGTCATCACCCAAAACACAGACCACCTCTCCGGGCGTATAGTTAGACTGCACAGTCCCTTTCAAGCTAATCCCGTGTAGAGTAGTACCAACTTGAGGCCGAGCTGAGAGATCACGGGGAGCCGGTAGCATCTGAACTGGTATGTCCTCCTGTGCGCTCAAGGTGTTAGAGTGCGGCGCCACAACAGCTCCCAATTCCGGCTGCTTAGTCAGCTCAGGGGACAGATCCGATACTTGTCCCCCCTTACAATGTCGGGAGGTCGATGCAAGTTTGCTCGAGGGTATCTCTGACTTTTCCTGGGACTTGGATGTGGGTGTAGCGCAGGTTCTGCTGTATTGCACAGGGCCAGTGCCCGTAGCTAGACATTCCGGCGGTAGCATGCAGGCAGAAAGTATGTGCATAAGGTCCTCTTTCAGGCTCTGATAATGCCTCTTTAGGAGCTGCTGGGTGCTTCTTTCCCAATAATCTAGTGCCTCCATATCCGCAGTGCCTTTGAGGGTAAGTAGCTCCTGAAAAGTCCACGTGGCACAGGTTAGGGAGAGATATCAGCTATACGTTCAGCTACCAACTTGTCTCCGGAGTCTTTAGGAGTATAATAGACAGCCGTTGTTCCCTGATATAGCAAGGCAAAAGTTTAAGCCCTTTATGAGTAAATTAAATCATATAATTATATCCATGAGCCAGGAGCTTCATAGAGACACGTCTGGCCCTGTCTGCAGTCGGCTCCGCCCCCCCAGTGTTAGGTTTCTTAAAAAATTTTATTTAGATTTTTTAATTGGTAGTATTGTTTTATTTTATAAGAATAGTAATGTTAGTTTAATTTATAGTTTAATGTTTTATTTTTATTTCACAGGTAAGTTTTTATTTATTTAAATAAAGTTATATTGTAATTTTAATTTAAAGTTAGGGGGATGCTAGGTTTAGGGGTTAATAGTTTAATTTAGTGTTTTGCAATGTGGGGGCCAGCAGTTTAGGGGTTACTAGGTTTATTTAGTGGCTGAGATGTGGGAGGCCGGAGGTTTAGGGGTTAATAAGTTTATTTAGTGGCAGAGATGTGGGAGGTCTGAGGTTTAGGGGTTAATAACTTTATTGTAGTGATGGCGATGTGGGAGGCCGGAGGTTTAGGGGTTAATAACTTTATTATAGTGGTGGCGATGTCGGGGAGCGGCGGATTAGGGATTAATATATTTAAATAGTGTTGGTGATGTGGGTGGGCAGCAGATTAAGGGTTATTAGGTTTATTTAATAGTCGCGATGTGGGTGGGCGGCAGATTAGGGGTTAATAAGTTTTAAATAGCGTTTATGATGCAGCAGAGTGGCGGTTTAGGGGTTAATAGGTAGTTAATAGGTAGTTTATGGGTGTTAGTGTACTAACAGTTTAGTTATGAGTTTTGTGAAACATTTTTGTTTCGCAAAATCCATAACTACTGCTCTCAGATAGCGGTATCGATCATGCCGGTGTAGAGCATAATAACAAGGAAATAAAGAGCGCTCCAACAAATGTCACAAAGATCCTGCTGTTTTAAAGTGACCCCTCTAGATCAACTTAAATGTTAAACACACAATATAAAAAAAAACAAGAGACAGCGCTGTAAAGCATGAATGTATATATATATATATATATATATATATATTGGCAATGAATATAGTAAAACACAGTTTAATATATAAATGAATGTATATTTAATTTCTAAATAAAATCATATATAAAATGCACTGAAGGGACGTCTCCCTTAAATACAATAATAAACACAGTGAATGTGCATATATAGAAAGGCTAAAAACAGGGCTTGATTAATGGTATATGAGAAAATGGCTTAAAAACAAAGACAAAAACGTCTTCAAATTGATTTCACTGTTATATATACTCTTTCAAGACAGTGAATAGTAAAGATCGTGTAAGTTCCTCTAGAAAGTGCTATTTGTAGAAAAGAAAATTTCCTCTAGTTGGAACTTGAAATCTATTATCAACATAAGCCCACTGGCTCCTTCTACGGATATTTGATCCACGTCTTGGGGAATTGGTATGGATCCTGGTTGCCTCTATCAATACAGGAAAGGTACTCCCGAATCCTCTCCCTCAGGGTTCTGGTGGTTTTGCCTGTATATAATTTTTTGCATGAAAATTCTATAGTGTAAATAATGCCTTTATCCTGGCATCTGATGGTGTCTTATTTTCAGCATATATAATTATTAGTTGGTGATTTTATAAAATTTATTTTATTGCTGTATTTACAGGCTTTACATCTGAAACATGGGTAGAAGCCAAAGAGTTTTTCTCCCTCTAAACTCCTATCTTGCATATTATCTTTCTGGTTTCAATTCGCTTGGAACTAGGTTGTTTTTAAAGTTTTGATGCATTCCTGTAGATCACTCTTGACCGTTCTGATACTTTGTCCCCTATAATGGGATCTGTTTGGACTAAGTGCCAATGTTTCTTTAAAATGTTATTAATAGTGCTGGTATCATTGTTAAAGTCTGTTATGAATGGAACAGTTATTCTGTCGATGTCTGAAATTGGTATAGTTTCATTGCTAGATAGATTTTTATATATTAAAATGCTATTTCTATCTTTCAAGTTTTCCTCTTCCCTTGCTTTAGTTAGTATTTGTGGATCATAACCTTTTTCTAAAAATGTATTTTGTAAGATTTGTATTTGTTTTTTTGCAATCTTTCAATTTAGAGCAAATTCTTTTAATACATAAATACTGCCCTTTGGGTATGTTTTCAATTCATTTTTCATAATGGCAACTTTTAAAATAAATACAATTATTAGCATCCACTGCTTTAAAATGTGTTGTAACTTATTCCCCTTCTGCAACTTTGGTATAAAAATCAAGAAAAGCAATATGTTTTTTACTAATCTCATGAGTGAATGTTATACCCATATTATTAGTGTTCATATGATCTTTGAGTAATTCCTCCAGTCCTAGAGTGTCCCCCTTCCATACAAAAATCACATCGTCAATGTATTTTCTGTATAGCATGAGATTCACACCCAGTTTATGGTTGGGAAAGAACATATCCTCCCAGTAGCCCATAAACAAATTGGCATAGCTGGGTGCGAATCTCCTGCCCATCACTGTACCCCTTTTTTGTATAAATAATTTTTTGTCAAAATAGTGCCAATAGTTTTGGTTTAAAATGAAATTGATTTATTTTAAAATGAATTCTCTTTGTTTAATGTTTAATGTGTGGTCTTTTATTAAATAAAATTCAACAGCTCTTGCACCCAATTCGGGTTGAATAATAGTGTACAGAGAAATGATGTCGCATGTGACTAGAATGTAATCTGACTCCCATTTTAATTGTCCTAGATTTCTTAAAATATCAGTTGTATCTTTTTAATATGAAGGGAGTCTAGTCACATACCGCTGAAGAAAACGGTCTATATACTGAGTTAAGTTAGCTGTTATTGACTCAATTACCGATATGATCGTCTACCCGGGGGATTTGTTAAACTCTTGTGTATCTTTGGTAAAAAATAAAAGATGTGAATTTTTGGGAACCTGGGATACAGAAAATTATATTCTTTTTGATTAAGGATGTTGTTAGATTTTGCTTCATCTGTTATATGTATTAGTCTCATTGAAAACTTTCTAGTTGGATCCATTTTGAGTTCCTTATATGTTCCCTCATCCCCTAGGAGTCTATAAGCTTCTTGCATATATTTCTGCTTGTCTAAAATGATTATCCCCACCCCCTTTGTCAGCTGGTTTTATTATCATACTCTTATCATTTTGCAGGTTCCTAAAAATGGAGGTTTCTTTGGTGGTTACATTTTTTGTGATATTTTTCTTCACATTATACTTTTTTATATCTTTTTGTACCAAGTTTTCAAATAATTCAAGGTTTCTGCCCTTTTCATTGGTCGGATACATTTTATACTTTAAATCTGAGTGTCTAAACTCTAGGATTGTTGAGGGTTATTTGGAATGTGTCTGCAAGTTTCTGACAATTGTTTTTTTCATAAACTACCTCTTTATTGTGAGCTTTCTAATGATATGGCTTACGTGTACATGTGTGCCTAATTTATTTAGCCCTGCTGTTGGTGCTAAATTTAAACCTAAGTTTAACACTTTTTTTTCTTCAATGTTTAATACTCCGTTACTTAGGTTAAAAATTCCATTTCATTTTTACCTCACTCTTTTCGATTCTCTGTCTTTTCTTCTTCCTCCTCTAGTCCCTCTTTTACTCTTTTTCTTGGGGGGGTCATTTTTGTGATTTGCGTCTTTTGAGGGGCCTGGTCTCTGGGAGCTGTTCTTTAAAAAATGATTTTCATTAACTACATAATTTTCCTCATCTAAAATGTGGAATCTGTTGGAAGTTTGTAAATCCCAGTCCCTCGGTTTTGCCAAAAATTAGGGTATCTCGGTCTGTGTATGTCCTCATTGTATACATGATCATTATGTTTCCTGGGTTCCTCCCTATTATTTCTGATTCTCTGTTCTCTCCATCTTTCTTGTTGTTCACCCTGTCTATATATATATAGTCTTCATTATAGTTTCTATTATGTCTATGATAAGAATATCTATTGTATTCTCTATTTTATTGTGGTTTTTCTCTTTGAAATCGATTATTGTAATTGTTGTGGTATGGTCTTTCATTATTAATTTCAAATCTTTGGTTATGTCTATTGTGGTATGATTTATATTTGGTTAATATCTTTCTTCTATATTTGAATTGTGTCTTTTATAACGGGATTTGTGATTATGGTGATATCTATCTTCTATATTTGTGTGTCTTTGATAGTGTTGATTTTCTTTATTTGTTCTTGTGAAAGAATTAGTTCTATGTGCTCTCGGAGGTGGATGTAAATTGTTTTCTAAAGTTTCTGTAGTGAATGTCTCAGGGGATTCTTCTTCCATAATTTCTTGTGTGTTAGTGTCTGTATAATCATTTTTATCCCTATTTAATTTTCTCCATTTTACTTCCTGTAGTTCATTGTGTAATGTGTTCAATATACCCATACTTTCTTTTTGTTTATCTTTGAATTCTTTATTATCTTTTTTATCTACTAATTTGTTTTTAAGTGTAGTGATATTTTGTCAAACTGTTTCTAGTGAATCTTCATGTGATTATTTTAGTAGTGTAAGTGATGCCTTATCTAAAGCTTCATTTCATTCATTCTGAAAATGATCTTTCAAATCAAAGGTGCAGTTTTTCTTTAGCCTCAAACCTCTTGGTATTAACCTCAAAGTGATATATTTATTTAGAAACTTTATCTCTGTGTTTTGTTTAAGTTCACTGATTAGATTTTTTTTCTAGTTCAAACATAGTTTGTTTTAAGTCAAAATGATTTATTTGGGTTGGGTTTTCTTCGTTATCTATAATGGCTTTTAATTGTTTTGTCTCTCCAAGTAAAAATGTCATCTTCCATATCGGTGCTGCTCTCTATCTAAGTGTAAAACACTAGTGAGGGAAAAATGAATATAGTAAAAAGGAAATAAAAGAGCTCCAACAAATGTCACAACGATCCTGCTGTATAAAAGTGACATAATGTGGTATTTTAGCCTCAACGCACAACCTGTAATACCGGCGCTATGAAAATCCCACACAAAAACGTCATTTTTTTGAGTGCAGAATGGACGTTGCGTTACAGACTAAAATGCTTGTGTTATAGCTATACTGACATGACTTGTAATATGCGTTCCTGGCCATTATGGTAGAATGGCCATTTGTTGCAGCGTTAAAAGCCATACCGCAACACTTGTAATCTAGCCATGTGTGAGCTGCTAAAATATGCTTCTTAAGTTTCCGGTGAGCCAGAAACTACGGGGGTAGATTGCAGCATCCGCTGCTTGGTAAATCTGCCCCATAGGGCTTACTAATGTAAAGCTCTCTAGACATGTGAGATTTTCTAAGAAATCTCTCTAGTACTATGAATCCACTGTTTTAATTTTTTAAAGGCAGCTTTTATCTTGAGAACAGTGTGTCTCAAAAAGGGTTGTCACCTGCATTTAAGATTGTGAAGGTGATGCATCATACATTATTAAAGGACTCACAGTCAGGTGCTGCTTAATATAATAGAGGTAACAAAAAATCAAAATGTTATCAAAGAGGTTACAGGAGACTGTAATGGGTAGTCGCCAATCACCTGAAACCAAAAGGGAAAATAAAGTCAAAATTTTACATTCATGATTCAGGTAGAGCATGACAGTTAAAAAACAAAAAACAAAACAACAATCCTAGTTCACTTTTATTAAATTTGCTTTGTTCTTTTGGTATCCTTTGCTGAAAAGTATAACCGGGTAGTTTTAGAAGCAGCAACGGACTGATGGGAGCTGCTACTTTCCCAATGTATACAGTTAAAGGTACATAAACCCCCATTTTTTCTTTGATGATTAAGATAGAGCATGTAACTTTTTTAAACAACTTTCTATTGTCAATTTTTCTTAGTTCTCTTAGTATCTTTTATTGAAAAGCAGTGACATAAGCTCAGGAGTGTTCACATTTCTGGAGCACTATATGGCAGCAGTTTTTCAAGGATGTTATACATTTGCAAGAGCACTAGATCGCAGCACTATTTCCTGCCCCCATGTAGTGCTCCAGATACCTACCTAGGTATATTTTCAATAAAGAATATCATGGGAACAAAGCAAATTTTAATATAGAAGTAAATTGGAATTTTTGTTTTAGAATGGTATGCTCTGGCGGAATTACAAAAGACAATTTTTGGAATTCATATCCCTTTAAGTCTCAGTAGCACTTTGCTGCTCCTGAACCTACCTAGGTTAATTTTCAATAAAGGATGCCAAGAGAACAAAGCAAATTTGATAACAGAAGTAAACTGGAAAGTTCTTTAAAACTTCAGGCGCTATCAGTTTAATTTTGATTCTAATATCCATTTAATGGAAGTTGGGTCATGCAGCAAGACAGTTACCCCAACACTGAGGTGAATCAATCACTGTATGTTTTAAAAAGTAAAATTATGTTCTGGAAAGTGAGTGTCTAGCAGTAGAGCTGTGCATTTGTTTTGCTACCAATGCAATTTTTTTTATGAAAAAAAATATATTTGTTTAGTTTTAACAAAATTAATATGCGGATAAAAGCACCAACAAAATTTATAGAAAACATAAAAATACTGCCAACATTCATCAGCATTAATTTGTTTTCTTTAAATTACGTTTAAAGGGTTAAATACTTTTACTCAAAAATTGTCTCCCCTTTAATTTGTTCCCAATGATCCCCTTTACCTGCTGGAGTGTATTAAATTGTTAACAGTATTTCCTTTACCCTTATATTGGATATGAAATAGATGATTTTTCCTGTATTATCCCCACCTATTCTGAAAGTTTCTGGCCTTAGGTCCAAGCTATAGATAAGGTGTATAAATTACACTCCCAGTGGGGTATAGATGAGATAAGGTAATAACATTTTTATTTTCCATTGTTCTCTCCAAGTATTTGCCTTTGGATTTTACGGACAGATATAAGATAAAGAAGCGTATATATGTACACAATGTGATAAAGTAATGAGATCTGATTATACCTACAAGCTCAACCAATTTTATTAGGTTGTGGCTTCAAAACACAAACTCAGCTATTTCATAATTATAAATAAACCTTAAAAAGCAAATTCTCATACATTTTATACTCTGCAGCTGGTAAAAAAAGTAATTGGAAACACATTAAAGAAAAACAATTTTACAGTATACTTACCTTTAGCATGCTAGGGAGCTGCGCTAACCCACTCCTCTTCTTTACAGAGCCCCAGACAGAGGCTTTGTAGAAAATCAAACCACATTTTTATTAGTAATTAATCCAATAATCCATGTAATACCAGAGGGTTCACATACTTTTTCTTCTTAAATTTATAGTAGGGGGCCGATTTATCATTATCTGTCTGACATGATACGCTGTAGCGTATCATGTCCGACAGACATCGCTGAATGCCGACAGCATACACTGTCGGCATTTAACATTGCACAAGCAGTTCTGGTAAACTGCCTTTCGGCCATTGATAAATCGGCCCCTAGATGTGTTTTCTGACATATTACTCAACAGAGGACCCTAGTGCAAATTCTGTTAGCGCCCACAAAGGTAACTTAGTAGTATGCAATAGTACTAATGTATAAACTGCTCTATATAATGATTTTGTATAGACAGACGGATAGATAGATAGAGACAGATGATCGATAGATGATAGATAAATAGATAGATAGATAGATAGATAGATACGTAGATAGGTAGATACTAGATAGATAAATAGACAGACAGATATATATATATATAGATAGATAGATAGATAGATAGATAGATAGATAGATAGAGACAGATGTGATGATAGATAAATAGATAGATAGATACGTAGATAGGTCCTCTAGAAATTCCAGAAATAGCTAAATACCTAACTGAAAAAAAATTGGGAGATTTCTGTAAAAAGATATGAAAAGCTAGACATAAATAATAAATAAAATAATAATTTTCATAACATTCAAAGAGACAAAATAAATGACTCACTTTACAGTATAAATATTCCTGTATGTATAAAAATCTTTATCAAATATTTTATTATTGTATCTCTGTTTTTTATTTGTTCTATTCTGCAAAGAAAATATTTTTTTTAATTAATCACTTGGCTAACTACGCCATAAATCGAGGGAAAATCCTCTTAAAACTAATTTACATACAATTTATTTTACAGTAGCAATACAAAAAAACCTCAATCCACAGAGGAAAAGAAAAACATAATTAATATTAGCAACTTCATTTCTCTATTCTCTGCATGCTGTAATGTCAAGATCTGCACATTCTGCTGGCATGTTAATTATTCTGTAATGATGAATATAAATCCTTTAGTTTAATTTTAGAAATAAGGGACAAATATTATAGCTACTATTAATGAACCATCGGTAAATACATCTCACATTCAGTATTTATAAAAATGACCTTTAGTGTTTGTACTTATGAGATATCTCACAGGGTTAATGCAGTCGAAATATGTGATTTGACTGTATACAATGTGACTATTTAGGGCCAGATTACTAATGGAGCGCTAAATTACCACGCACCCGCAAACGGGCAAATTTGCCTGTTTACGGGCGCGTGATAATTAATAAACCATTACAAGTGGCTGGTTATTGCTACCATGAGCTTGTAATCTAGCCCTAGCTGTTGAAAAGATGATAAATTAAAGTTGCATAATTGTTTAAAATATTCAATCATTCTAGAACAATATAACATTTAGTAATAGTAATGATAGTGTAGTGACCCCTAGTGGGAATGAAACATATTAAGGACTGCAGCCTGGCAGGGATGAGACTATGAAAGAGAAGATGGAGATGCAACAACGTTGCAGTTTAAAGGGAGTGACTCACCTGGGGTTTAAGAGCAGATGTTCTGGAGAGTTCTGCCTCTTTCCTCCCGTATTTCTTCCAAAAGAAGAGATTGCTGTTCATCATGGATCGTGCCAGCCGAGTGTCAGTTCCTCCTAAATGTTTCAGGGATGGTTCCCCAGGGGGAGCAGGGCCCCTGTAAAAGAAAAGAAAGTAGTTAGTGGGAAGGTGGTCCTTTCCACTCGGGGGGGGGGGGGGGATATCCCATGCGGACAGGGTTCTAGGGCCCCTCTCCCATTCCTCCCGATTCCCCATCCTTATATGAGGTGGCGGAGTCAAGTTTGGGGGAGTTTGAGGAAGGTGAGGGAATGGAGGAGCCTGAGGAAGAGAATTTGGATGAGGCCCAGTACCCTGGTCCTAGTGGCCCAGAGTCTCGAGCTTATCTGGTGCCTGAAACGGATCCCATGCTGAGCAATACTCTGGCAATGGTAGGGCAGGACCTGCATAATGATACTGCTGCAGGGGTGGCATTGCTCCTGCAGGCATTGGTAGCAGCAGTCTTGAATGGAAGTGGGTCTGGTGTGGGGCCTTGGCTCATGCCTAACTGACCTGGGTTTGGGCCTCCTATGGGTCAGCATTGCGGATCACTGTTGTTGGGGCCTACTAAGCCTAGTCCTGGGCCCATCTGGCCCGGGTTTGGGCCTGCTGTTAGTGCGGCCGGATGGCAGGTAAATGTCAGGCCAAGTGCGGGGCCTAGCGGGGGGTCTAGAGTTGGGCCACCTCTGCATGGTGCCGGTCCTTACCTGGGCCCGGCCGCGGGACCTTCAGGCCTTGCTGCGGGGCCTTTTGGGCCTTGCTGCAGGGCCTCTTCTAGTGAGGCCTGTGGCTAGCAGCAGCCCTTAAGAGGTGGCGCTGGGCGCAGGCCTCCCAATGATGTCACGCACGATGTGCAGCATGCGCCCTGGCTCCGCCCCTTCTGGTGACGCACTTCCGACGCATCATTCAGAGGCGGAAGTACCCCTAAGAGTTCGCGGGAGAGAGCGTGGCCGCAGGGGAGGCAGGAGGGGATCTTGCAGGAGCAACTCCTCGCGTGGTGCCCGTGTTGGTGAGTCGGGACGGAGTACCGGGGTCAAGGGCCTGCCCTGCAGGTGGTGCAGGGAGTGTGAGAGCCTCTGGATCTGATCTTGCAGTATGCGGTAGAAACATAGGGAGTGTTGCGCAGCAGCAGGGGTGTCCTGGACGTGGTGTCAGACTGTATGGTGATGGGCATAGTGGAGGCATGTCAGGAGTTGGTTGTCCTGCAGGGGTGCAGATGAATAGCGGGCATTGCATTTTGAATGAACAGAATGTGATGACAGGGTCTGTTGGGGACATCAATACAGCAGCTTGGAGGCACCCTGGGCAAGCAGGGGGCATCAGGCAATAATACCAGCAGCTCTGTTGCAGCGGCTGCAACCTCTGCTGAATACCTGGAATACATTGGGGGGACAGCTGGCTTCAGCTGGGAGTGTGAGAGTTGCTGAGGGTGTGAGTGCAAGTGAGGTAGCGCTCAGAGACCCTGGTACTCCCAATGTTTCTGTTATTTGGCAGGCTCCAGTGGTGGCAGGTGGTCATGTGGAGGATTCCAGGATGGCCAGGTCCCTTTCACTGAGCCAGACAGCCAAGGAGGTAGCCGGGATGTCTGAGGTAGTACTCTCTACATCAACCATGGGATCAGCCCTGTTGGACGGTGCAGCTGAGGCCTCTGGAGTTGGTGAGTCACCTGCACATACACTGGTGGGCAGGGTTTCAGACTCATCATCAGACTAAGGATCAGATAGTGACCAGTCTTTGGTGTTAGAGGGCAAGAATAAGCGTAGGATGTTTAGGCTGCTAAACAAGATAGCGTCAGGCCAGGGGGCTCAGGCTTCAGGGCAAAAAGGGGTGGCCAGGCAGTCAGAAAACTCTAGTGCGTTAGTGATGCAGGCAGTACCCAGTCAAATGAGCGTAGGGCGCAAGGTGGCGCTGCATGGAGATACTTATCCGTGCCAGGTGCACTGCCTTTATGGACATTTTAAGACTAAAATCATACATAAAATACAGGAAGGCAAATACGTTAACATATTTGAACTTTCTGATGAGGCACAGAGACAAAAAGAGAGGAGCAAGGATGGGACAGGTCAAAATAAGTTTAAGCGTCCGGACACATACCTGAAATGGCACTGCTGTTTCACGGTGCTGGGCGCTTGCTATTTGGAGAAATATCCTGATCAGATGCAGTCAGTCATAAAGTATATGAATACTATTGACTGGATCTGTCAGAGGTACAAGAAAGGGGCGTGGCACGACTATGACGCCGAATACAGAAGAAAGATGGTGGTTAACCCTCTTTTAAAGTTCAGCATGACTGACATGCACTTGTGGGCACAATTGGGGACTGAACAATCACTTTCTCTTCCCGGGTCACCTGCAGGTTCACAGAAGTCTTTTTCTAGAGTTAGGCGTCGCGACCGTGAGAGCTGGAAGTTTCAAGACTGCCAGTGAGATCAGGGTACAGCGTGCTCCTTTTGCCACAACTGCAAATTTTGCGGGGGAGCTCACCCCAGTTGCGAGTGTAAGAGGAAAGACCTTGGGGCTGACAGAGGTCAGCCTAATGGAGCAGCTGGGGCTAAGGTGCCCACTCCCTGAGGGTGGACGTCCTTGAGCTCTGGTTGCACTTAAATCCTGATCGCCTGGCAGCAGGCGTGCTGCTGGCGGGGTTGCGGGATGGTTTCCAGATTCCCGTCACGTGTTATGTGAGGGGGTCAGTGACTCACTGCAATCTGAAGTCAGTGAAGCAGTTCCCTGAGGTAGTGTGGGAAATATTAATGAAGGAAGTGTGGCTAGGGAGAATGTTTGGCCCCTTTTCAGAGTTTCCAATAGAAGATTTGGTTGTGTCCCCGCTAGGGGTAGTACCCAAGAAAGAGCCAGGAAAGTTTTGCCTGATTCAGCACCTGTCCTACCCCATATGCACATTGGTCAATGATGCCATTGACATGGAATTGGCCTCAGTGCATTACCAGTCTTTTGAAGTAGCACTGCTGGTGGTGCGGTAGGCTGGGAGGGGTGCTGCATTGGCGAAGCTTCATATTGAATATCCTGCTCAAGCTATACCCCATTGTGGTGGCAGTGGAGCTATGGGCTGATAATTTGAAAGATAGGGTAGTCACGTTCTGGTCGGATAACCTTAGCACGGTGCTTGCTGTCAATAACTTGTCGGCCGCATCCCCCGTGGTAGTGTGATATCTGCTTATCCTGGTGTTGCGTTGCCTCTGTGACAATATTCACTTCTCGGCGCATCACGTGCCAGGGGTGGATAATGTGGTAGTGGATGCTTTATCTCGGTTTAAATGGGATCAATTTAGGAAGCTAGTTCCAGATGCTGCTGCAGTCACACTGACCTGTCCTCATTTTCTATGGCAGCTTGCGGAAATGGGGGAGCCATTCTGTTGCTAGTGGGCTTGGCTTTAGCACCTGCAACTTGGGAGGCCTATTTGTTCATATTGGAGAGTGTGGGAGGAGTTCTGTGAGAGTCATCAGTTTTCTGTGAGGAATGGCTCACAGGTAATGTTGCTGGAATGACTGGCTGTGCTTAGGGCAAAGGGAACGTGCAAAGGGGATGATTGGCAGCCCTTTTGTACTTTTATAAGCTGCCAGCGGTCCCCAACCCAGCTGGGTCATTTTTAGTGAAGCAAATAGCACAGGGCTGGGGATGCATGACAATTAAGGTGCCCGATGTCAGAGAGCCGATAACGAGCAAGCGCCTCGTGCAGCTTTTGCTTGGGTTACAGGCAGTTTGTTTATCCTCGTATGAGTGCTGTCTGTTTCAGGCTGGTTTTTTTCTGGTGTTTGCAGTTGCATTGTGTGTGAGCGAAGTGGTAGCGCCGGAGGCTAAGGTGTCAGGGAAAGGTGTTCTGCTTCAGCACTTAAGAGTGTATGAGTTGGCAGTTCTACTTTTGTTCCCCCAGTCTAAGACGGACCAGGAGGGTAAGGGCACTTGGGTGACTTTGGCTGGGAAAGGTGGCGTTATCATCTGTCCAGTCCGAGTGTTGTCTGAGTTTTTGATGGTAGGCCCCGCAGGGGAGAGTCAATTCTTAATCCACGCAGATGGTTTTTCGCTGTCGGTCTAAAAAGGAGTATTTTGAGATACAACCCTACAGATGTTATCTCTCTAGTGGCTAAACCTATAAGAATGGTTAACAGTCCTCTAATGCTGATAACCTACAAAATAAAAAATGGAAGAAAATAGGAAGTGCTAATGAAAGCTGAAGAGATATATATATATATAGTCAAACGTATGTCACCAGGGGGTGAAAATAATAAGACTGTAATGTACACAATGGGTTAAAATATCGGTGTTGTGAAAACAAGTGATGATAAATCAATCAATATGTGAATCAGTATAACATGATTTATTATAATAGTAACACAAATAAAATATGTTAAAAATAAGTAAAAATAAATAAAAATATGAGTATATTTGTGTTACTATTATAATAAATCATGTTATACTGATTCACATATTGATTGATTTATCATCACTTGTTTTCACGACACTGATTTTTTAACCCATTGTGTACATCACAGTCTTATTATTATCACCCCCCAAGTCACATACTTTTGACTATATATATATATATATATATATATATATATATATATATATATATATATATATATCCTCCGTGTGTGTCTGCACTCACAATGCTGTAGAGTCATCAACCAGGGTGCAAAGTCAGTCATACACACAATCTTTATCCAATAAGGGACTACGGTAACGTTTCGGGGTTCGCAGACCCCTTCCTCAGACCAGACAACAGTGCAAGTGAACAAATTGTGCAATATATAGCAATAGCCCCATCCATCAAACAATTAGTGAAAATTGCGCCAAAAGCACAATCACCATGGTAACACCACAACAAGGACTAATACCCAGAAAATATTCAAAAATAAAATAAACTAAATAAGCTTAAATTACCTCAATCCTAATGACAATGTTACAAACATACTTTGAGTTAAATATATACATGTATCAGTAGCATTATAAGCAGAGAAGCATGAAATGTCAACCCTCAGATCAATGCAAAAAAATGTATATGTTTTAAATAATATCTGCTAGAAAATTGCTAAAGAGCCGTGGCCCCTTCGCTTTGCCTGGATGTCAAGAACAGCAGAATGTGTGGAGATGTAGTAGGTGTCTAAATAGTGTATGTGTGGGGGCCAAAGGAGCATACAAAATCTGTGGTATAGTTTCAGCATATTACATGAGCGCAAAAATAGCCTGCAATTGTGGTACCCGGATCACACATGTAATTATCGTAAGGCCTAGCTACTACATATGTGGATACAAGCTTATTATAGAGGCTTCTAATAATCTAGATTGTCTATGGAACAAGTATGCGTCTACTGAAACATAACTAATACATTCTCACAAAATATACTGTGTACGTCTGATGTACACATAGGAGCGACCCCTCTCTCCCCAGCATGAAGTGTCAGGTGATGGTCGGAACAGTTAACACAGCCCGGCGTGTACAATTATTTTAAACTACGTTTAAACACAATGACTTTGAAACTTACCTGGATATACAAAAGTTCCAGAGGAGCCTAAAACTCAAGGAACACTTTAAGGATTTGAATGATAATACAGAGATCAAGAGATTAAAGGTCAAAAGCAAATTTGAACCTAATACCTGTGGAACAAGTATTAAAACTTTTACAAGACTGATTACCAATGACTCTGGGAACTGTAACAGTGAACACTATCGACCCAACTTAAAGAAAACTGAAAGATTGGCAATAAAGTCACTTGCCTCTGATCCTGACATTGTCATACGCCTGGCTGACAAGGGTGGCGCTATTGTCATCATGAACTATACGCAATACCGGACTGATATACTGTGGTAACTTAATGATGTCATAACATACAAAAAACTTACCTGGAACCCCACAGAGGAATTCAAGAATGAGATTGATACAACACTGACGGAAGCACTACAACTGAAGTGGATTGATCAAGATGAGTTTGATTTCCTCTACACCACGCATCCTATCCACCCGATACTCTATACCCTGTCAAAAATCCACAAGGACCAATTGAATCCCCCAGGCAGACCTATAGTCTCCGCAAGGGGCTCACTGCTACAACCATTGGGTCAGTATGTAGATGCATTTCTACAACCTATTGTCAGATCCATGGATTCCTATATAAAGGAATTAGAATACTAAACAATGTGGAAGAAACCATTCAGGAAGTTATTCTCGTAACCATGGATGTGAGGAGTCTGCACACAGTGATCCCTCACTCCGGTGTAATGAGGGCTATTGCAGCAGCACTGGACAAGTATCCATATGTGGGACCACTCGCAGCTTTTATCCTGAATATCCTGGAAATTGAATTATTTCCGTTTTGAGAACATCTTCTACCAACAATTGACAGGGACTGCCATGGGATCCAATATGGCACCGTCATATGCAAACCTATATATGCAGCAATATGAAAGGGACATCATGGATGTCTACAACCATGGAATGGTGAGACATTATAGGAGATATATCGATGATGTCTTCTTTGTGTGGCATGGACCGGTGAACCTACTCACTGAATGGGTTACACATCTTAACACATTGCCAGACCCAATTAAGTTTGAGCTGAAATACGATTCTGACAAGATCGATTTCCTCGATCTAAGGATCTACAAGAAACATGACAAGCTTTGTACAACTCTCTATTCTAAACCTACTGACAGAAACTCACTACTGGAAGCCACGAGTAACCAGCCCCCACATACTAGGAAGGCAATTATCAAATCCCAGATGATACGGGTTATAAGAAACAACACTGAGGCAACTAACAGGGAACTTCAATTGGACCTGATGTCTGATAAATTTCGACAAAGAGGATACAAAGATGACCTCATTG
The DNA here is from genome assembly GCF_027579735.1 of Bombina bombina. Lineage (NCBI taxonomy): Eukaryota > Metazoa > Chordata > Amphibia > Anura > Bombinatoridae > Bombina > Bombina bombina. Next base: position 1,120,432,518 of record NC_069503.1, read on the forward strand.
AGAAAGTTAGAGGTGAGATTTTGTCTGATGTGGCACAGGATATGCAAGCTGGTAATAAGGAGACCTCAAGGATGGTTTTTACAACTACATATGACAAAGGAAAGAAGGTGTTGGTTGACTCCATACGCAACAGGTGGGAAATTCTGGGTACAGATCGAACACTCCCCTTTGGACATATGGACCCACCAATCATGGGATACAGGCGAGGCAGAAACTTAAGGGATCTACTCATGCAGATGGATCCACAACAGAGCTACATGAAGAAATGGCTTAAAAACAACAAAATGGGCTGTTACAGATGTAAGGGCTGCACTACATGCAGTGGTATGATCCCGTGTAAAGTATTCCAACACCCTCACACCAACCAAAAATACTCTATAAGGCACTTTATTACCTGCACAACGAGCCATGTTGTATATCTCCTGAGTTGTTGCTGCGGGCAGTTTTATGTTGGTAAAACAACTGACAACGCACGCCTAAGAATGGCGAACCATCGCTCAGCTATACGAACTGCCATTGACAAAGGGACCTTGGATCAACCGGTGGCCAGACATTTCTTACAAGCGGGACACAAGGTAACTGATTTACGTTTTATCTTAATTGACCATGTTCCTCCCCTACGGTGTGGGGGTGACCGTGGCAGGGCACTCCTCCAGATGGAGGCCAGATGGATATACAGACTGGATACCTTACATCCCAGAGGTCTCAATATGACCAATGACTGGCACTGCTTTCTTTACATACATTGTCGCACCTGGGGCTTGAATATACGTCCTAAATATAACAGTGTAACTCTAGCTACTTACGTGGATTATGATCTACTTGGACATCCCTGATGTGTCTATTTTATATGATACCACTGTACATTTGAGCAATTCTAGGGACCACAATGGACTGTAACTTGATCATCTCTGTGGTAGTTTGGTCGGATGATATATACTCCCATGGTTTGCCCACCTAAGTCTTTTGCCTTATGTGTATCTTGATTGCCACATTTAAACAAGGGGTCAATGATATTCTTATTGAGATCCCACTGTACGAGTCATCTCTACTCGGGCACAAGAACCAATAGGCAGTACTATGTATGATTATGTGTCTCAATATTTGTGTCCCTTTATCTTTGTAGCATTAACTGTGCAAATACTATATAGCCCTATATATAACTAGGTATCATTAGCACTGTGGTACATTTTTTCCCTCTATTATGCTGCATTTTTTTGCCTTTTTTATTCTGCTGTGATACTTATCTATACAGTATTGACCATAAGATGTAATGGGGTAATGTGACAATTAGTGTAGATCCCTCGACTATCACATATGGTTAATGATGAATGGACACTCTTAGTGGCATATATACATATACGTATTCATTCCTCTTGGGCTGATCTCTGATATATGTCTTGAGATCATATGTCCTGAGACACATAAAAATCGTTTTTAGTGCCCTAGATCAAACACTTAGAAACATTTCATTCCTGCCTATTACCCTACATGTCCACCAATAACACTACAACATCCCTGTCACTCTGGGACTCAGCAACGCCCACTGGGTTTTTACTGACAGGCTATGTAAATTAGCCATGCAACCCAAACGTCACCACACACGTCAGATCGGGCTGACCCGCGCCCGTTCTCTGGGCTCTGCTGCATCACAGATCTGATGCCTGGTAACACAGAGGTAATAACCGCACATAGTATTTCTAATCACTGCTGCCTATGTTTATGTTTATCTTTGGCACTGATGTGCATTGTACCCGCCGGGCTGTGTTAACTGTTCCGACCATCACTTGACACTTCATGCTGGGGAGAGAGGGGAACACTTTGTTCACTTGCACTGTTGTCTGGTCTGAGGAAGGGGTCTGTGAACCCCGAAACGTTATATATATATCTCAGCTTTCATTAGCGCTTCCTATTTTCTTCTGTTTTTCACTTTGTTGTCGGTCTACCAGTTCAAGTGAGTGCTGAGGGCAGTGGCTGAGAGAATAGGCCTCAATCCGTGTAGTATAGGGACGCACTCCTTCAGGATTGGCGCAGCTACGTCGGCAGTGACGGAAGGGCGGTCTGCTGAGGACAATAGGCGCTTAGGAAGATGGTGTTCAAACAGGTACAATCTGTACATTAGGGCATTTTTGCAATAGGTGATGGTAGATGGTTTCTTCATATAGTTAGCAAGTTTCATTGTGGTTGTTTCAGGTTCTGCTCCAGCGGCTGTACGCATATGGATAGTGGGTCATTCATATGTCCACTGGGCGGCCATTTGGGCTGCCACTTCATGCGGGGGTCAGCAGTAAGGTTTCCCATCAGCCACGGCATCGGTTAGATGGTTAGGGAGGAGGGGTATGCACTGGCGTGAGCTCCCAATGTTACTCCAGGACATGCATAGATGTTACATCTGGGAGGAAATGATGTTGGTGAGACCCCAGTTTTGGATCTCATCAGAATCATTCAGGCTGATATAGCATGGTTAAGAACATGGTGCTTGGGCGTCTGCGTGAGGTGGTCCAATATGGAAGCTAGTCTGCATTGGAGGCACTTAGGTTCAGCAGGCGCAGGGTATAGAATTAGGAAAAAGGTCAACAGAGAGGTGGGGAAGACTCGGCACCCTAATCTGTCTGCTGACCAGAAGGTCTTATACCACCCAGATGGTGTGCACTTATCCGAGGTGGGTTTAGACCTATTCTTGGGTAATTTGAGAGTGGCTCTGGCCACCCAATTTAAGTTGTGTGTGAGGTGGCGGCAAGAGTCTCTTGTTGATATGGTGGCGAGAGGTAGCGGCCTAATTTCAAGCTTTGGGGTTGAGTGATGATCAGGCTGGAAGAAAGGCAATGTCACTAGGTCTGAGCCTAGGGTGCTTTTGCCTCACAGGTAGGCAGACCAGGAGAACTCTTCCTAACCCCCTTGGCTAACATCTGATGGGGCGGAGTCATCTGGGGGCCTCCATCATATCCTAAAATGAATTTAGGCCTCTACCTCAGCATCTCAATGGTATCTTGTACATCCTGTGTTAACATTTAAAAAAAAAAAAAAACCTACTATGCTGTGAGAGACACACTATTCTAGTGTGTGTATATATATATATATATATATATATATATATATATATATATATATATATATATATATATATATATATATATATATATATATATATATAATTATTATTTTAGTTCTAACGGCTATCTGTTAAAAATGTCTGGAAAAACTATATTTCACAGGAAATCTGTGATTACTTTAACAATTACATTCATAAATATAATGGTCCATTCCTCATCCCAGAAGCTAAAAACAGCAAGTGTGAAAGTGTTTTAGATATACTAACACAGGTATTAACTCTTAAAAATATTAATAATAATAAAAGAAAATGTATGATAGCGCAGGCAGTGATTTCAACAATAAAAAGATTAATGGACATTATTGGAGACCTGACAGAGCAAAATAAAGACCTTAAATTAAAGTTAGATAACACACAGACTGACAGAGATTGTATTAAGCTTTCTGCTTTAACTAACACCATACAGATCAGTAAATTACAACGTAAATTAAAATTAACAGAACACATCAGTAACGAATACTCAAACAAAATTACTGAGTTACAGATGAAAATTGAACAAAAAGAAAAAATAATTAGTGATATTTCTGGGAACAATGCAGATAGTGATAACTTACTGCCACAAAGGAAAGAGCCAAAACAAGTAGTAAAACAAGATAAAATGCAAATGGACCCCACTAAAAACCCAAGTTCTGTTCCAATTGCCCCTGTCATAATTTCTGAGAATTTTAACAACCTGAAAGTTCCTACAGGTTTTTCAAATCAGACTAGGCCAATGACTGTAGCAGATAAAGACATTTTTAAGAAATGGTGGGGCACAATCCCCACAAACAGCTTTAATAACTTTTCACATTGGTTTCCCAAGGGAACTGAAAAAGCCATAAAATTAGCTATGAGCATGCCGGAATGGACAGAATTGCTTTAAGATGCCATGGGCCCCTATGCCAACAGGTTATTAGGATTTAATTCAAGTATATGTGATCAGGCTGGCAGGATAGCTAAAACCTTTTTCAATTTTACTAGTCTAGAGAAAGAGATTAGTGAAATTACCATGAGACCACTAGATGGGCCATTTGAAGTAGCAAAAAGAGTTTTATTCTGGTGTGTGCTGCGCAGGAGTTTGTAAAGCTGTATGATCCAAACTCCACAAACCTACATATGGTGCTCACTAGAGCTGAGAAGTGGTGGAATTATCACCCATACACTATTAAGGCAATTTCTGCAGTGAAGCAGTCAATGGAGAACAATCTGACTATTCACAGGCAGGAATCAGAGAGGGGTAATAGAAGGAATGTTTGTGGATATCAGAATAGTAGAGCATCAAATACAGGAAACTGGAGAGACAGGAATTTAAATGGCGATATTAACAGAGGAGAAAATTGGAGGCTGAGGTCAAATGAGATAAACAATAAGGCCAACTTAAGTTATTGGGAACTCAAACAAAAAAACAGGAGAATGAGAGATCAAATTGGGTTTCTAAAGAAGCAACTGACAGAGCTGGAGGGCTCAAATTAAATCATTCATTTTTTTTATAAGCATATTTGTTTGCAGTACATTTGTATTGTGTAATGTGTACTTTAGTGTTAAGTTCAATTAATAATTTTAAGTGTTTTTCATTATTAAGTTTTAAATGCCAATATTTCTCCTGTAAGGTTTTCGCTCCCACTGTGTTCTTCTGTACTAGTGGGTATAACTAGAAAACGGGGCAACATAGGAGAAGAAAAAGTGAGGGAATGTGGTGACATTTTTATCACAGGGATATTGGAATATAGCTCACAGATTTTATAACTGGCAATTCACATAGCTGGTTTATTCAAGTAGTTCTTTTGTCTAGTGTCTGTCTAGAAAGACACACCCAATGGTCTTTTTGAGTGACATTTGATAAGCCACTCCCTTTTGAATTGGGGTATAAAATACTGTAACACCAGAGCCTCTGTCTTTCTTTTGTATCCTGCTCCTGCTAAAAGATGGATGATGTTGGACACAGAGAATCTGGCTAAGTATTTCTGGGATAATATTCTGTGTAGCAGTATTGAACAAATTGGGGTTAGTGTAGTAGAGTTGCCCTGTATTAATTAAATTTTGGACTGCTTATCTGTAAAAAATATATATATATATACCTGTAAATATTTATCTTATTATTATTAACATATATTGATTCCTAAATAAACTGTTTGGCAAATAATGGAGGCCCTCTCATAGTGTTTATTTCACAATTTATCTGTGTTGGTTTTAGTGGTTTCACCCATAGAGATTTAGTATATTATATTTAGTAGAAAGTAAAGATATTTTAAATTAATAGATAACCACATATTGTTAGGGACTCATGCATGTCAGGCATATTTGCATATGCTGTCGGTTACCGAGTAACCTCCTAGGGTGAGTTTTGTGGCCAAAGGAGTGCTTTAGCTACGCGTGTTTTTTTCCCCCCGCACCTTTTAAATAACGCTGGTATTTAGAGTTCTCTGAAGGGCTGCGTTAGGCTCCAAAAAGGGAGCGTACAGGCATATTTACCACCACTTCAACTCTCAATACCAGCGTTGCTTACGGTAGCGGCTAGCTGGAAAAACGTGCTCATGCACGATATCCCCATAGGAAACAATGGGGCAGTTTGGGCCTGCAAAAAAGCAGCGTTCAGCTACTAACACAGCCCCATTGTTTCTATGGGGAAAAACTTTCTAAGTCTGCACGTAACACCCCGAGTCTAAACACCCCTAACCTTACACTTATTAACCCTTAATCTGCCGCCCCCACTATTGCTGAACCCTTCATTATATTATTAACCCCTAATCTGCCGCTCTGGACACCGCCGCAACCTACATTATAGCTATGTACCCCTAATCTGCTGCCCCTATCCTATCAGCCAATCGGAATTCGAGGGACGCCATCTTGGATGACATCACTTAAAGGAACCTTCATTCGTCGGTAGTCGTCGGTAGGAAGAGGATGTTCCGCGCCGGAGGTCTTGAAGATGGAGCCACTCCTCGTCAGATGGATGGTTGTAATGTTGGGGGGTGGTATTGTGTTTTTTTTACAGGCAAAAGAGCTGATTTCTTTGGGGCATGCCCTGCAAAAAGCCCTTTTAAGGGCTGGTAAGGTAATAGAGCTGTTAACTATTTTAATTTAGATTAGGGTAGGGAATTTTTTTATTTTGGGGGGCTTTGTTATTTTATTAGGGGGCTTAGAGTAGGTGTAATTAGCTTAAAATCCTTGTAATCTTTTTTTTTATTTTTTGTAATTTAGTGGGGTTTTTTTTGTTATTTAGTTTAGTTTATTTAATTGTAGGTACTTGTAGTTAATTGATTTAATTTATTTATTGATAGTGTAGTGTTAGGTTTAATTGTAACTTAGGTTAGGATTTATTTTACAGGTAATTTGGTAATTATTTTAACTAGGTAGCTATTAAATAGTAAATAACTATTTAATGACTATTGTACCTAGTTAAAATAAATACAAAGTTGCCTGTAAAATAAATATAAATCCAAAAATAGCTACAATATAATTATTTGTTATATTGTAGCTATATTAGGGTTTATTTTACAGGTAAGTATTTAGTTTTAAATAGGAAGACTTTAGTTAATTATATTTAATTTATTTCGTTAGATTAAAATTAAATTTAATTTAGGGGGGGTGTTAGGGTTAGGGTTAGACTTAGCTTTAGGGTTAATACATTTATTAGAGTAGTGGCGAGGTCTGGTCGGCAGATTAGGGGTTAATACTTAAAGTTAGGTGTTGGCGATGTTAGTGAGGGCAGATTAGGGGTTAATACTATTTATTATAGGGTTTTTGAGGCGGGAGTGAGGTGGTTTAGGGGTTAATACATTTATTAGAGTAGCGGCTAGGTCCGGTCGGCAGATTAGGGGTTAATAAGTGTAGGTAATGTAGCGGCGACGTTGGGAGGGGCAGATTAAAGGTTAATAAATATTATGTAGGTGTCAGCGATGTTAGGGCCAGCAGATTAGGGGTAAATAGGGATAATGTAGCTGGCGGCGTGTGCGGTCGGCAGATTAGGGGTTAAAAAAAATTATTAGAGTGGCGGCGATGTGGGGGGACCTCAGTTTAGGGGTACATAGGTAGTTTATGGGTGTTAGTGTACTTTAGAGCACAGTAGTTAAGAGCTTTATAAACCGGTGTTAGCCCAGAAAGCTCTTAACTACTGACTTTTTTCTGCGGCTGGAGTCTTGTCGGTAGAGGCTCTAATGCTCACTTCAGCCAAGACTCTAAATACCGGCGTTAGGAAGATCCCATTGAAAAGATAGGCTATGCAATTGGCGTAAGGGGATCTGCGGTATGGAAAAGTCGCAGCTTGGAAGTGAGCGTTAGACCCTTTCCTGGCTGACTCTAAATACCAGCGGGCGGTAAAAAGCAGTGTTAGGAGCCCTTAATGCTGCTTTTGACGGCTAACGCAGAACTCTAAATCTAGGCGTATGTTACCGGAGGGTAACCGCACTGTATCCGTAGTTCCTTATACAACGCCAAGTTGTGGGCGTCTTAACCCTCTCTGGTTGGTGCTTCAACTTCACCTTGTCGGGCTCGAGCGGAGCCGCTCCATTGACGGTAGAGCCATGGTAGCTCCGGATTGCTCTCCTCCAAACGCCGAAAAGTGGGCCGTGATGAGAGTATGTGCTAGTTCAGCCAATCCGGATACAGCACTCGGGAAGGAGCCGGTCAATGCTTCAGTCGGAAAGTAGAAAGGGGGGTTCCCTTGTGACAGGGGCTATCCATAGCTCGGTGGGCTCAAAAACTCTCAAGCAAGGGTGGATAATGCTCAAATGCTGGACAAATTAAATTGAAGGCAGGAAAGGAAAAACAGAGCAATATCCGAAGAGTATATAAAACTTAGCATTTATTAACTCACAATGGTATTAAAAGCTATGATTACGGCTTTGTAGCTGAAACGCGTATGTTTATCTATACAGCTGTTTTCTGAACTATTTTTGTGTTTTAATGGTGGTGTAACTATGGACTTTAATACCATTATGGGTTAATAAATGCTAAGTTTTATATACTCTTCTGATATTGCTTTGTTTTTCCTTTCCTGCCTTCAATATTTGTATATACACATACTAACACATAAATATATATGCATAGGGATAGAGACGTTGGCCCACTAGGACAGGGTGTACATATTAGCACTCAGCATCTTAATAGGCCAAATAGCAAGAAAATCAAATGGTGTCAGAATCAGAAACACCAAAAATTACATATGTGACACAAAATGATCCCCTTAAAAGGGAACACTAACAGGTTAAAAATCAAAACTTTATTGATTATATTTAAGGTGACACTGAACCCAAATGTTTTCTTTCATGATTCATATAGAACATGCAATTTTAAACAACTTTCTAATTTACTCCTATTATCAAATTTTCTTCGTTCTCTTGCTTTCTTTATTTGAAAAATAAGCTATTTTTTTGGTTCAGACCATGGAAAGCACTTTCTTATTGGTAGGTGAATTTACCAACCAATCAGCAAGAACAACACAGTGTGTTCACCAAAAATGGGACGGCTTCTAAACTTATATTCTTGCATTTCAAATAAAGATGCCAAGAGAATGAAAAGAATTTGATAATAGGTGTAAATTAGAAAGTTGCTTAAAATAGCATGCTCAATCTGAATCACAATAGAAAAAAAATTGGGTTCGGTGTCCCTTTAAAATTGGGAAAGAACAACATTAAAAACACTGTGTGAAACAGAATGATTGTAGAATACTGAATGGAATATATGTGTGGAGGACAAGGAGGGTAACTCCCCTCAATGTATCTTTACTATATCATAGGCAATTGCCAAAATCAAAAGTAGATTGACTGGGGCTGTACTGACTGCAACTGTATCTTGTAGTGGATCACTCCCCACAGTGTGTTAGAAAATGCAAAGTAAAGGAGGGCATAGAGTGGTACTAATTACCCAGGTAGGGAATTATAGATTGGATAATGTGTCTCTTCACATGTAACCAAAAGTGTCTCTTCACTTGTAATTAAATGAATAATAGCAACCTAAATTAACATAGGTACACTTCTCCTTATGAAGTGGGTATATGCTGCTATTAGTGAAACATGTATCTGTGACTCTGACAGTTAAGGTTAAAGGATATGATTATAATAAAAAAACAACCTTCCGGTTATCTAGACAGACACCAGATTAATAATAAGGTAACAGAGTGAATGTAGCTGATATTATTGTTGGCGAGTTCAAACAATGGTAATAAGAGCGTGTAATGCTATGTAATAACATTTCTACGGTTTGCTGATTATGTTACGCTCCGTATTTCCCTCTGGCAGAAGTTAAATAGTCAAATCTGTAATAGGCTTACTTATTAGAAACACCAAGGGTAACTGGCAAGCAGTATTGTGTAATTAGTACCACTCTATGCCCTCCTTTACTTTGCATTTTCTAACACATTGTGGGGAGTGATCCACTACAAGATACAGTTGCAGTCAGTACAGCCCCAGTCAATCTACTTTTGATTTTGGCAATTGCCTATGATATAGTAAAGATACATTGAGGGGAGTTACCCTCCTTGTCCTCCACACATATATTCCATTCAGTATTCTACAATCATTCTGTTTCACACAGTGTTTTTAATGTTGTTCTTTCCCAATTTTAAATATAATCAATAAATTTTGATTTTAACTTGTTAGTGTTCCCTTTTAAGGGGATCATTTTGTGTAATTTTTGGTGTTTATGATTCTGACACCATTTGATTTTCTGGCTATTTGGCTTATTAAGATGATGAGTGCTAATATGTACACCCTGTCCTAGTGGGCCAACACCTCTATCCCTCTGCATATTCACTTTGTGTACAGCACCCTACCCTATTGATTACTAAATATTAAGATTATAACTACAGGGTCATCTTTCAGTAGTGCCATTCTCCTCTTCTTTCTCTCTTTCCCTCAAGTATACATACATATATATGTATATCAGCATACACACATACAGGGAGTGCAGAATTATTAGGCAAATGAGTATTTTGACCACATCATCCTCTTTATGCATTTTGTCTTACTCCAAGCTGTATAGGCTCGAAAGCCTACTACCAATTAAGCATATTAGGTGATGTGCATCTCTCTAATGAGAACATGGTTGTTGTTCAATAATAAAATTAATCCTCAAAAATACAACTTGCCTAATAATTCTGCACTCCCTGTATATTTCCTAAGTTCTGCCCATCACTAAACTACTTATCTCTGCATGAGGTTCTGTGCTGTGTATGATGGCATCAGAATGAGGCTCCCAATGGAGCCTATGGAAGTGCTATCGTGAGTGCAATGCTTCCCAGCAATGCGAACACAAGCTCATGCTCACATTGCTGTCTACTTGTAATATCAGCGCACATTAGCCTGCTCTGGTATTACTCAGTGGAGAGTAAATATTGCTTTCACGAAAGCGATATTTAGTGCTCCACTTGTAATCTGGTCTTATGATGGGCTGTCCTTTCTGGGCAGCTATTTTTGCCTTGGAACAAAGATAACAAAAGAGATGTTTGATTGTAAAGTTATATTACAGAGTATTCCTTGCCAGTTGCCACTTTACCAAATAATCCAATTCTTTACTTAGGACCAGAACTTATTTTCTTTTTAAACCAACCCACGTGCATCAGTTACAATAAACATCTGCAATATCTCTAATCACTTACAACCTATTAAATATATTTCATGTTATCTATTCATGTGTATATGGTTGTCAGACATTTACTGTGGTCTTGAATATTTATTTCCATCAACTGTGTGTCCTCTGACAATGCAATACATAAAATGATTACATTTCTGTGCTTTATTCTGAATGTAACATAGAAATGAAAGCAGAATCGGGAGTATAGTGATTCCATAAGCCAACGATGACTGACAGTATTGAATTGGAAATATGCTAATTTATAGAAAACATGCATCTAACAATACAAAAAAAATATATAAAAAATCCCCACACACAGAATAATAATTAATGATGTTTCAGAACCTTAAATCAAAATGCTAGATATGCGGTCATTTAATGTGTTAGAAAGGGTTTTCATATTCTAGTTTCTGTCCTTATTCTTTATTTATTCCTGGAATTATGACCAAATTTATTTTCAATATTTTTTGGTAGTAAAGTTTTTTTGATGGTCTTCCCAAAATGCCCAGTGACTCTTCTTTTTGGTATATATTATAAAATGTGCTGTGGTTGTTATTGATAGATTGAGATAGATACATAGCTAGAAAGATAGAGATAGATAGATAGATAGATGATAGATAGATAATACTGTTTTTAAAAACTGTAAAATGCATGTGTGTGTTTTTTGTGAGTATGCGCATATACATTATGGGCAAGATTACAAGTCGCACGGTATGAGTTTTCTGCGTGCGATATGGTCTTTTGGCAATCAATTTCCATTGCGCAGATATTACAAGTCTTGAAAAATTGACTTTCACGCAACAATCCTTTCCGCACTCAAAGAGCTGTAGTTAACAGTTTTCCGCAACATAAAAGTTTTACGAAACACTTCCAAAAAACATTACAAAGTACAGTTACACTCATAACTACACTGTCTGATAAACATTATTTTAAAAAATAAAAAGATAGGAGATCTCGGATGTTAGAAAAAAAAAGCAGACAAAGGGATTTTACATAGAGATACATACAGATACATAGAGAAACATGGATTTATATGTAAAGAGATATGTCTAAGTAACTATGTAGATAATGAAAATATTTCACATTACAATCTTATGCACATTAAACAATATCTCAGAGGGATTTTCAAAGAGATATTTGCATATAGATCTAGAGATAGCTAGACATATATATATATATATATATATATATATATATATATATAAATAATTATATACATATCTCGCTATAAATAGATATATCTGTCCAAAAATCATCACTAATATAGAGAAATATTCATTTAGAAATAAATAGAACATATTCAGTTAAGAAAACATTCTCGCAATATGAAATATTCACATTTTCATGTACACTTTTTGATGAGAATACATCATAGGCTTTGCGCAACAGATTAGGGTTTTAGTGGGGGGGGTTTCTATTTGTCTTGCCCATTGACTTCTATGGGGGAATATGTGAACGTGGACAGGATTTGACTTTTTGGATTATGCGGCTTAACACGTTTGCAAAATAAGTTATTTTGCAACTTGTAATACCTGCGCAACCCCAAATGCGAAAAAGCCATAATGCAGGCGGTGTTTTCACAACTGTGAAAAACAGATTTGCCGAGCGACTTGTAATCTTGCCCTCAGTTAGCTTGCATCTTTGGGGGATGTCCTTTGTTCACTTGCTAAAGTAAAATAATGCATCACCATGTAGAATGACAAAATACATTTTATTCTAACACACATTAATATATGTAATATATCACAACTACAGAAAACAATAACATTGCACAACTTATAATCAATATAATGTTAACGAGTAATTGTTTGTTTTTCCTTAAAAAAAGCACTTTATATTTTTTTGTTGATTTTTTAAAAATAGATTTTAGTTTTTACATTTTCATACCAATTTTAAAAATACAGTGCTAAATTAAAAGTTGAGCGCTAATTGACAATCCCGCTCGAGCGTTAACTGCGCTAGAAGTTATTATTATTATTATTATCGGTTATTTGTAGAGCGCCAACAGATTCCGCACCGCTATTAACAAAGGCGGAGTAAAAAAAAAAACAGGTAAGTTGAAAGTAAACTGTTTTTGCTCGTTCACTAACCCCACAAAGACAAAAAGCAGAACTTAGAATACTGTGTGTTCGTTCATGTATTGTCCCATAGAAGTCAATGGAACAAAAAAAAGGAAAAAAAAAACTAACACTTGAGTGCAAACCCGATCGCATATTCTGATGTGGCCTATTCTGACATGAAAATTCAAATATTTCAAATTCTAATGTTCTTAACATAGTTGTAACCTAGCTGTTTGGTCAAACAGCACTTGGAATTTTCAATATCCTTTAAAAGAGCCGAGTGCTGTTTGGCAAAATGATCGTCAGAGCCAAGATGATGCCATACAGATGGTGGGGACTTGTAAATACGTAGCCGGTAAACGGTATTAACACATACCCTATAAAAAAAAACAGTGGTTTTTAAAGCACCTTTGAATAAAAGCTATTTTGTGAAAAATCAAGGCAAATCCACTTATTTATCTCCAAGGAGGGAGATTCATTTGAGCTGTTATACTCTGAGATTGGTCATAAGTTCAGAAATATGTGAGTAGTTTTCCAGCATTGCAGTAATATCTAATTGCACCAACAGAACTTCACTTTTATTTAATTTACTCTCTTGGAGGTTGAAAGTCTTGAAACAACATTTTCATCCAATATTCATATTTAATAAAGTGTTTAACTATGTTTTTACTGTACATATTTAAGATTCCGATGTTCTTCACATAAGGGAATATGTTCTATGCATTTTTATTAAGATATTCCTATATCTATCTGTATATATAGTCCATAGAAAAAATAAGTTGAAGAGGTAAACTTTCAGTGTAAAACATTGGCATTGAGCTGTATGCATAGCTAATGGGTACACCTGTAACCAGACTTAAGTACCCCCTGTTGATTTCTCATTGGTTTAAAAACAAACAGTGCTGATCCCAGCTAATAGACACAGTGAAAATTTTACATTTTAAAGGCATATAGCCCTCCCTGCTAAAACAACCGAGTAAGTTGTAAAAAACAGAGCAAACATTAAAAATAAGCTGAAACAGTTATAAAGAGAGCACTACAAAGAGAACATGTTGTAACAAAATAAACAATATAACGGAATAAATATTAGATATTGGATTCTAGATAACTTATAAAAAGGTAAATCTATAAGGAGGTGAAGGGGCCTATCTATCAAGCTCCGAATGGAGCTTGAGGCCCTGTGTTTTTGGCGAGCCTGCTGTCCGCCTGCTCTGATGAGGCGGACAGGAATCGCCGAAATTGACACCCCCCTGCTGAGTCTGCAGGGGGCGGCGTTGCACCAGCAGCTCTTGTAAGCTGGTACTGCTCTCCGCATTCAGCGATGTCTGTTGGACCTGATGCACACTGTCGGATCAGGTCCGACAGACATATGATAAATAGGCCTTGAAATGTTCAATCTGAGATGGAGGAAGGGAAGACCGGAATAATGTATTAAAACGTAACTTTTATTAGAGAGTATCATATAAAGAAAATCATGATGGGAGTGAAGGAACACACTACATTTAAAAGACAAATACAACACAAAAAACAACACAAAAAACCGCTCCCTGTGTGTGTTGCCACTGACTATTAGATCTCCAAGAACGGCCTAAACTTATAAGGGATACACATATCCTAAGTACCCGGATGATGATGACTTGGACAGGTAATGGGAAATAATACCAATTATGACATTGTCATGAAAACTATAACCAGCTGGTACAAAGATAACTGTGCCTGTTTGTGAATGCACTGAAGAGGGGGGGAGGGACGGTATATTTTAATCAGAAGGTATAGACACAAAAATACATACATGTAGTAATTGGTGTAAACTGATAGGAGTTCACATAGTTAGGTAGATATCACTGTTAATGATGGTTTAAGACTTATTAGAGTAAGAGCAATACACAATGGTAAGGAATAGGAAACTATCAATTAATACCTTACTGGGTTTTATATAGTTGAAATAAAAAATCACAACTTATACCTTAAGTATTGCAATCAGTAACCTCAACCTCAACTAAAAAATATATACAGAGCTGATAGAGACGATGTGTATACAGGTGGAAGGGCAAATGTACCTCTGTCATTCTAATCTCTAATGTCATTGTCTAATAGTGGTTTAGAATGATCCACATAGGAATATTAGCATATATGAGAAAATTTATATTGCGTGTCTATATACAGTACATCAGTGTATAAAGGTATAAACATAAAATGATATACAATGTATAACAATACATGACAATGAATACAACAATATAAACAGTCACAAGACTGTGATTACTTCCAATAATTTATCAAATCGAATTCTGAATTAATTCCAAGAGGAACCCTGGTGCCTAGGGTGAAAATCCAAAACATCTCCCTCTTGCCCAGCAGTTGGTCCCTTTCATCCCCTCTAGGTGGGGTATATACCTTCTCTATGGCTTGCCATCAAAAGGTGGCCAGAGATTTATTATGTTTCTTGGCAAAATGCTGGACAAGAGGGGTAGTGGCCTCACCCGCACCTATGGTTGACAGATGATTCTGAATACGTATATTGACCTCATTTGTTGTTAGCCCTACATACTGTAGATTGAAATTAACGCATGTAATGACATAAATAACATAAGAGGCAGTGCAAGTCAGACATGAATCTATCACAAAAGCAAAAGGTGTCAGAAATTAAGGCATATTCACAAGGCCTACATCGTCTTTTGCCACATTTAAACATTCCTCTGTGTTGTAGCCACGAGTTTCGAGCATGCCTTATTGGTTTGCTAATACATGAAAGAGATAAAATATTTCCCGGTGTTTTACTTTTTCTGTATGAACATTGTAATCCATTATCCATACTTGTGACTAAACCATCATCTGCAGATAAAAGTTGAAAATGTTTCTTAACAATTCTGCATATTTCTTTATATTGAGAACTATGATTAGTCACAAAATAGACTCCCTTTTTCTTCCTTCTCTCAAGAGTGTTATTCCTGATTTTGTCCCTTAGGAGTATCTCTCTGTCCATATTAACCACCTGATTATGTGCTTTGTCTAAGACTGATTCAGAATAGCTCCTTTCTTTAAATCTATTCCTTAGATCTTCACTCTGTTTGCTAAAAGCTGCATCCTCTGAGCAATTTCTTTTAATTCTTATGAATTGGCCTTTGGCCACTGCAAAGGGAACATGCACAGGGTAGCAGCTTCTAGCATGTAAGAGTGTGTTCCTTGTAATAGGCTTATGATATGTGTCACTTAACATGGTGTTCATGGGTGAGCTTTAAACCAATCTCATGGTCATTGAGTTGACACATGAAAATCTCCAAATCCACCTCTGATCCCTGCCAAATTAAAAGCAGATCATCAATGTATCGTCTATAAAAAAAACAATACATTCCCTGTATCTGTTTCCATCTCCAAAAATGTGGGACAGCTCCCACCAACCCATAAAAAGGTTGGCGTATGAGGGGGGAAATTTTGCCCCCATTGCTGTCCCACACTTCTGGAGATAGAACTGATTGTCAAAGGTAAAATAACTATGGGTCAAAAGATATTTAGCAGCCCTGATTACAAAAATTCTGAAATCTTGTGTAAAATCAGTGCAGGTGTCAATTAACTATTCCATAGCCTTAAGTCCCTCCTCATGCGGTATGGATGAGTAGATGGCCCGTGACATCTATTGTCAACCATTTGTGACGGCCATCCACCCATCTCTGTTTGTCCATTAGGTTCAAGACATGCTTAGTGTCTTTCAAATAGCTGTAAAGCTTGATGACTATGGGATTAAGGATGGCATCCAACCATTCAGAAATGCGTTAATCAGGAGGTTAATATGGACAGAGAGATACTCCTAAGGGACAAAATCAGGACAGAGAGATACTCCTAAGGGACAAAATCAGGAATGACAATCTCGAGAGTAGGAAGAAAAAGGGAGTTTATTTTGTGACTAATTATAGTTCTCAATATAAAGAAATATGCAGAATTGTTAAGAAACATTTTCAACTTTTATCTGCAGATGATGGTTTAGTCACAAGTGTGGATAATGGATTACAATGTTCATACAGAAAAAGTAAAACACTGGGAAATATTTTATCTCCTTTATGTATTAGCAAATCAATAAGGCATGCTCGAAGCTAGTGGCTACAACACAGAGGAATGTTTAAATGTGGCAAAAGACGATGTAGGCCTTGTGAATATGCCTTATTTCTGACACCTTTTGCTCCATGACTACAGGAGATATTTTTGTGATAGATTTATGTCTGAATTGCCCTGCCTCTTATGTCATTTATGTCATTACATGCATTAATTGCAAACTACAGTACGTAGGACTAACAACAAATAGGGTCAATATACATATTCTGAATCATCTGTCAACCATAGGTGTGGGTGAGGCCACTACCCCTTGTGTCCAGCATGTTGCCAAGAAACATAATAAATCTCTGGCAAGCCATAGAGAAGGTATATACCCCACCTAGAGGGGGTGACAGGGACCAACCGCTGGGCAAGAGGGAGATGTTTTGGATTTTCACCCTAGGCACCAGGGTTCCTCTTTAAACTAATTCAGAATTCGATTTGACAAATTATTGGAAGTCATCACAGTCTTGTGACTGTTTATATTGTTCTATTCATTATCATGTATTGTTATACATTGTATATAATTTTATTATGTTTATACCTTTATACACTGATGATCTTGATAAAGCCAGTGTTTCTGGCGAAACATGTTGATATTTGTGTGAACACCAAGAAAGAAAAGCCTGTTTTTTTCCTGCGTACAGAAGTACTTAAGTGCAGGAGATTGACAAGTAAAAAAACTGCAAACAGAAGAGTTAACTTGCGCAAGTTACAGAAACAAAGGGATCGTCTGAAGTTTGGTGCTGTTTTCAGAGCACTTTCTACAAGGACCGGTGACGTAAGACAGTCCATTTACCGGAACTTCTTTCTCAGATAACCCCTCTAGGACACGGAGGATAAGCCGGTCAACCATGAACGCTAATAGCTCACAACAGAGAGTGTACCTTAGGAGCATTGCCAACGGAGACAAGGTAACGCAAAGGGGAATCACCTACCGGAACCTCTTGCCTGAGAGTCAAACCAAGGACACATAGGAACTGCCGGTGTTCTAAAGTTATGCGTCTACCCGTAGGAATGTGTATACTTCGTCACTTCCGGTGACGTTTGTCAGCTGGTGGAGGTTTGTGGCGCTCACTGCGCATGCGCTAGAGGCCCAAACTCCTTACAACAGCTGATGAGGAATTATGTGGCACACGCACGTTACTGGTTACAAAATCACAATGAACAAGCGGTCTGTCATTGGATTTTGTAACCAGAAAGGGTACTGACATTGTATTGACTAACATTGTGAGATGCGGTAGGAAAATATATTGAATATGTCTGCTACGTACTATATCCCACATCTCCTCCCTCACACTATATCTCTGGTGCTTTTCTATTCTCTGATCCTTGTTCATTTGA
The DNA here is from genome assembly GCF_027579735.1 of Bombina bombina. Lineage (NCBI taxonomy): Eukaryota > Metazoa > Chordata > Amphibia > Anura > Bombinatoridae > Bombina > Bombina bombina. The sequence continues at coordinate 1,120,450,674 of NC_069503.1, forward strand.
AAAAAAGTGCAAGAGCTCAGCGCAGCTCCTTAGGTTAGAGGAATTCAGAAACTGCGGTTTTTATTTCCACATCCTGTGAGATGTTTTTTTTTAGATTTTTTTTTTTTTGCACTTTTTTTCAAATTTAGACAGTTTATGAACAAGGATCAGAGAATAGAAAAGCACAGGAGATATAGTGTGAGGGAGTAGGTGTGGGATATAGTACGTAGCAGACATATTCAATATATTTTCCTACCGCATCTCACAATGTTAGTCAATACAATGTTAGTACCCGTTCTGGTTACAAAATCCAATGACAGACCGCTTGTTCATTGTGATTTTGTAACCAGTAACGTGCGCGTGCCACATAATTCCTCATCAGCTGTTGTAAGGAGTTTGGGCCTCTAGCGCATGCGCAGTGAGCGCCACAAGCCTCCACCAGCTGATTAAACGTAACCGGAAGTGACGTAGTATACAAAATCCTATGGTAGACGGATTACTTTAAGACACCGGGAAGCCGTGAGTAGTAACAGCTCACAAGGGAGGGTAAGGAAATTACCCCTAAACACTGTTTGGAACATTTCATTTCCACAAATTAAGCTCACTGAGGATACGAAGGGGTAACTGTGAAACCGTAATTTATCACAACATAAATATAAGGATAAAGAACACAGCCCTCAGTAATTTACCTACAAAATTACACTTACCAGTGTTTTGATGAACTCTTTAGACACGCACAATTATAATCAATATCAGTAAACAGCCAAAGTATAGAAAACGGAAGAGGAGATAACCTTTTATTGGTGTATGAAACAAATGTATATTCTAATTTTAGAAATTTTATGAATTGATCGATATAGTGTTGCAACACTTAGGAATTGTGATTTATTTTATCTGGGTAATATCATGTTTTTATTCTGAAAATAAATTGTAAAGAATTGTTATTTATCCTGCCCAAAGGTCCAGTTTTTTCTACATATTAAGCTAACGACTTCCATACACACCTTTATCCCTTTTGCTGATTAAGCGCCTAATCTCCATAACATTTTCACTTTACACACCTTTCTATCTGGGAAGTAGGTAGTAGGAGAAGAAGGCCAAGGGATATTAACTCTTAAGTGCTAGTTTATTTAATCCTCCTTTGCTACAAATTATTGGAAGTAATCACAGTCTTGTGACTGTTTATATTGTTGTATCCATTGTCATGTATTGTTACACATTGTATATCATTTTATTATGTTTATACCTTTATACACTGATGTATATAGACACGCAATATACATTTTCTCATAGATGCTAATATTCCTATGTGGAACCATTATTAGACATTAGAGATTAGAATGACAGAGGTACATTTTCCTTCCACCTGTATACACATCGTCTCTATCAGCTCTGTATATTTTTTAGTTTACTTGGAGACATCAAATATGATGGGTTAGTTTTACATATATTTTTTAATACTTTCCATTTAGAGCATGTGTATATATGGCGTTATTTATTTATTTATCTAGAATCCAATATCTAATATTTATTCCGTTATATTGTTCATTTTGTTTGCAACGTGTTCCCTTTGTAGTGCTCTCTTTATAACTGTTTCAGATTATTTGTAATGTTTGCTCTATTTTTGTTCTCTGTCCATTTTTTGTTTGTTAACAAGGATCCTGCAGGAGTATAGTCAACAGCAATGGATTATAAAACAATTTACTTGGTTGTTTTAGCAGAGAGGGCTGTATGCCTTTAAATTGTAAAATTTTCACTGTGTCTATTAGCAGTGATCAGCACTGTTTGCTTTTAAACCAATGAGAAATCAACAGGGGGTACTTAAGTCAGGTTACAGGTGTATCCATTAGCTATGCATACGGCTCTGTGCCGAAACATGTTAGCGTTGCAGGTGCTGTTACACTGCTAATTTTCTTTATATGGTACCTTTTGCATGTTGGATTTGTAAATATTTTTAATACTCTAATACATTTTTGGATGTTTTACACTGAAAGATTACCTCTTCAACTCATTTTTTTCTATGGACTGTATCTTTACCAGGACATGCAGAGGTAATTCTTTCACTTTTTGAATATCGCTCTCCTGCCCCATCTCATCATTCATAGTTCTTTGCATCTTAGACCCAGTGTACTACGGAAGTTATTGTTTCATACGAGCTACACATAAAAGTCCCTTTCTCGTTTTGGATTGGACAAGCAGGATACGTGTCTTTCTAACATGCACCGCTACAGGTAGACGCCAGAGCTCGGCCGACTCACAGTGAGCAGGACACGCTTGCAAACACGTAATTGTAGCTGACATAGTCAGCAGTAAAACACTGAAAGGGCACCAAGACCAGTGAGTGGATCCAGCCGCATAGCGGTTTTCACTTGTATATGTCTATCGCTTATACTGTAGTGTTATTGATCCTTACCGGTAGTGCCTGAAATCTACATTGAAACTTTCATTTAACCTCGCTGTGGCTTTTTGATTGTTCATCTTGTGGACACTATTGTTTGCGGACTTTACAGCAGTCTGACTTTCTGGCATTTGAGATTGCCTTTTTCTACCAAGAAAACCACATATTGCATATATTTAACTTGATTTATTATTACATTAATTCCAGACATAACAACCTATTTTTTGTGTATATCTGTATATATAAAAACAGGAAATAAAAAGAAAACAAGGCGCAACTCATCTAAGTGCAGTAAGTCAAATCACACAAGTAATTTATTAACAATGACAATGAAAAACTCACAGATTTCAACCTCAAGCAAGTATGAGGTATGATATGGGCACTGGAAAACTGTATAGGTCTCTCAAATGATATCTCCCAGAGTTCAACAGTAGCAAAGTTCCAGGGGTGTTTGATGTACTCACAGCCGTACACATGAGGTTTACAAAGCACTTCCTGTGCTCACTGAAAGGGATTGAGTCCAAAATGTAGTCCACAGATTGTCAAATAACTCAAATACAGTTAAAACCGCCACACACAGCCCAGCTGTACACACACAAAAGAGCCGGCTAAGTATAACAGCTGATTGCAGTGGTGTAAAGAAGTAGGCGTGGCCTTACGCATTTCGCAGCGGTTCTCCCTTCTTCGTCAGAGGCTCTATATATACAGTATGTATAGATATATCTTTTACCAAAAAACATAAATATATATATATATATATATTTATATATATATATATATATTGAGAGAGAGAGATAATAACTCATTGTGTAGTTCATTAACAAATCTAGACAGGCCCGAAGGCTTGTTTTCCCACAGAAAACCTCTGAACTACATTGTTTCCAATGCAGCAAAGGATTCTGGGTGAGATATGCAAATTAAGTACACAATGACACACCTTTTTACTTCAGTCTGCTTTTCAGCAGATTCCCTTTACGCCAAAGTATTGCTGTTCACATAGCTTATAAACTTATCGAGGGTTAGTGCAGTGATTCATAACCATCCCAGGACAGACTGTTTCGTAGTTGTTGCTACTCATCAGGTTTGAATCACTGCTGGGTGAAGTTGATTCCAGGCAGAATACAACAACATTTTAAATTAGGGGGAGATAAAAGGTGAGTTTAAAATCCTCCTCCTCCTCTTCTTCCCTCTCTCCCCAACCCTCTTTGTCTTTGCAGGTATCCGGAAGCAGAGGGACTGAAGAAGAAGCAACAGTGCGCCCTAAAGCTAAAAATACAGGGATCCCTTTAGGCAAGAAGGGAAAAAGATGAGAAGAGCAGGTCATAGGAGAAGAAAGGAGAAGCTCAAAAAGGGAGAAGAAGAAGAATTAAAACTGACTGTATTAAATTTGTCCAATTTTGACTTCAGTAATGAGCATATTAGTGTATTATCAAAAGGTTTGGGGTTTGCACCGACACATGAATTTACTGTTTTTCCCACACTTATTGACATAAACAGGTTTATACGCAAACTGGCATTGAAGAGATTTTTTCATGCACAAGATGGTATAGAGGATACCTCTTATGTAGATGTATCTGCACACGTAGATAACAGTAAAGAGTCTAGTGATAGAGATGAGTTTAGTGATATACAAACTCCTGGTCTTACAGATATAGGTTTTGATTTTGGTGACAGAGTGGTCCTAGAAACATTGAGAGATTTGGATCCTGGTGATATGGATCTCAGAGATCAGAGAATCACCAAACCGAAAAAGGTTGCAAAGGATTTTTATCCTGCACAATCTAGGGGAATGTATTTAAATTCATTTCAAAAGAAAGTTGAACAAGAAATTATTGAATACAGTCAGAATTTAAATTCTGAGAATACCAGACGAGTACATGGTAATCTCAATTACAAAGAAACTCTGGCAAAAAGACAATTGCGTGATAACCATGACATTGTCATCCGATCTTCTGATACGGGTGGCAATGTTGTGGTTATGAATAAGATAGATTATGTGAGAGAGGCAAAAAGGCAATTGACAGATGGTGTCACCTATAGAGCCTTGTGCTCAAATCCTACAGGAGCCTTTAAGAAGAAATTGGAGAAGCTGGTGGATGAGGGAATATATATTGGTATTTTCAAAGATAGGGATAGGATGTCATTAATTCCAGCATTCCCTGTGATGCCCATCTTTCACCACCTACCCAAGACCCACAAGGATTTAGTCAATCCTCCTGGACGCCCAATCATATCTGGCATTGGTTCGTTATTCGAACCATTGTCCCAATGGGTGGACTCTGTTTTACAGCCCTTGGTACAAGGCTTGAGCAGCTTTCTCAGGGATTCTGGTCATTTGATTATACTCCTTGAGAATTTTGAGTGGTGTGAGGGGTATGGGTGGGTGGGGATAGATGTGGTATCATTGTATTCCAACATTCCCCATGCTTTAGGAATAAAGGCAATTGAGTTTTTTTCTCAGAACCAGGACTGACTATTCTGATGTCTTTTGTGCTTTTATTTGTGATTGTGTCGGGTTCCTGCTATCCCATAGCTTTTTTATGTTTGACAACGAATATTTTTTGCAAACGTGTGGAACAGCGATGGGGGCAAAGTTTGCCCCCTCATTTGCTAATTTGTTTATGGGGTGGTGGGAGCTCGACGCAATCTACAATGTGAACAACCCCTTCAGGGACAATATTCATCTATATATGCGTTATATAGATGATTTGATCTTTGTTGTCAAGGGGGATTTTGTTTTTGAGGATTTTCTGAAGTACATCAATGATAATGAACTCAGTCTGGGGTTCACGGGTGGCATGCATTTGAGTGAAGTCCTATATTTAGATTTAAATTTGGTCGGTTGCGTACAAAGTGCCAGTATATTTACTGATACATATAGGAAGCCGACAGCGGGGAACACAATCTTGCATGCCACCTCGTGTCACCCCAGACACTTGATCAAGTCTATAACCAGAAGTCAGTTTCTTCGTTTACGAAGGAATGTGACAAGGGATGTATCATTTGAAAAACAGGCTGTTGAGCTTAAATATAGACTACAGGCAAGAGGTTATAATTTGAATTCTTTAGAAAAAAGTCTTTCAGAGATAAGAGAGGAGGACTGTGTACGAAGAAACAAGAGAAATATAAATAAAAAGAAAGATGGTTTCTCAGATTCAATAGTTTTTTCAACACAGTATTCCTCACAATTTCATGAAATTTGTAAAATTCTAAAGAGGAACCTTACTCTCCTGGAGGGTGATGAGATGTTAAAACCATATCTGAGTTGCATAAAATTTGTTTCTAAGAAAGCGCCCACATTGGGAAATATGCTGGCGCCAAGTATGGTGTCTACTCACTCTGACAGGAAGAAGAAGAATTGGTTGGACCGCAAAGGCACCAAATTGTGGCACATGTGAAGTTGTCTCTGGTGGTGACAGCTTTAGTAGTTTTATAACTGGTTTGAGTTATAGAATTAATTACTATATTAATTGCTCCTCAACTTTTGTCATCTATTTGTTGCAGTGCAACTTTTGTGGGGTTCAATATGTGGGTCAGACCTCACGTACCCTGAGAAAACGAGTGGGGGAACACAAAAGAGATATTAAAAATTATGTAAAGACATCTAGTGTTGCAAACCACTTTAATTGGTACCACTTTACTAATGTTCCCAATATTAATGTAAAAGCCATTGATAAAGTGTTCCTGCCACCTAGGGGTGGTAATAAATTCAATATTCGGACAAAGAAAGAATTATTTTGGATTTTTACATTGTGCACTAGGGAACCACAGGGCTTAAACAAGGAATGGGACATTAGTTTATTTACAGATTAAACTAAGTTGTAATACAAAAAATATATCTTTATCATGTGTCTGTGTTTAGCCCAACCTAGAATGCTTACATATCCATCATATTTCATCAAGTCCTTTGTATATAATTTTTTAAATGTTTCTACTGAATACTGGTAAATATTTAAATGATATTTAACAGATCTGTAAGATTTAAAATGCTGATTGTTAAACTATAAATTCCCAGTTATTTCTTTTCTAAGTAGAGAGAATGCTAGGGATTTGTTTAGTCCTTGGATACTGCTTTTTAATTGTCTTGGCCTCTTTTGCACTTGCCTGATTATTTCCAGACCTGATTCACAGATGTGATTGGTTCAGGTTGGAATATAGTCAGGCCATGCACAACAGGCCAATATCCTATGACTAAGTGCCTGGAGGCACGAAACGCGTAAGGACACGCCCCCCACTTACCTCCTACCTCTGTGTGTGTGTTTGTATTTGAATTGACTCTGGATTAAATATCCTTTTTATTTGCAATACTCTGGAGTGCTGCCTCTTTGTTTATATGAGTTTAAAATCCTCCACTACGCACAAAATATAGAGAAAATAACTCATTGTGTAGTTCATTAACAAATCTAGACAGGCCCGAAGGCTTGTTTTCTCAAAGAAAACCTCTGAGAAAGCAAGGGTTAGTGCAGTGATTTAAAATGTTGTTGTATTCTGCCTGGAATCAACTTCACCCAGCAGTGATTCAAACCTTCTCCCAGCTGATGAGTAGCAACAACTACGAAACAGTCTGTCCTGGGATGGTTATGAATCACTGCACTAACCCTCGCTAAGGTTATAAGCTGTGTGAACAGCGATACTTTGGCATAAAGGGAATCTGCTGAAAAGCAGACTGAAGTAAAAAGGTGTGTCATTGTGTACTTAATTTGCATATCTCACCCAGAATCCTTTGCTGCATTGGAAACAATGTAATTCAGAGGTTTTCTGTGGGAAAACAAGCCTTCGGGCCTGTCTAGATTTGTTAATGAACTATACAATGAGTTATTTTCTCTATATTTTGTGCGTAGTGGAGGATTTTAAACTCGCCTTTTATCTCCCCCTAATTCAAAATGTTGTTTTATATATATATATATATATATATATATTTATTTATTCTATGTGAAATATCTGTTTAGCAAAGTTGGTTAAAGGCAATCAGTTTTGCACGTGAGTTAGGGTGTTATTTTTTTTTTTAACTCTGCAAGCACCATTGAAGTTTATGGGGAAATACATTAACGCGGTCGCAATATTCAAAGTTTGATTTTTGCGCGTGCTGGGTAATCGCTCATGCGCAACCTTTTTACTTTCAACTTGTAATACACATGCTATCCAATCAGCACAAAAAGCTTACTTCTAGTGAATTTAATGCCTGAGCTGGAGCGATAAATAGCATATCACCTGTCAGGACAATTGTCTGGTAAAATTCAACATTTTTATATTGCATATTAATCACATATGTCTGTGCTATATAATATAGGGGTAAAATTTATCATGTGTATTTACTATTAGATTTAGGTACACATACACATATATATTATTTTTCATTTTTAATATGTAGCTATTAGCTAGTGTTGCTTGTCAGTATATAATTGCTTACTGCAAAATTTTTGTACTTTATCAAAATAATTCATGTTTAGTTACTATGATATTCAAGGTCCCTGACATAGCTGCATGATTCCTATCATTATATTATTGGTATAAATATTCACATGTTTTTCATACATGGTTCCAGTAAGTCTCTTTTTCTATAAACATTAGAGGGGTTCAACCTTGGTTAATGGTCAAAAAGAGATACTGACTTGTTTTTCAGAATATATTTACAAAATACATATTTGTCTATTATAGTGAAGAGTGCCATCTTCCGAGGGAAAAATATTCTGACTGCTAAATCTTAGCTTATTAACAAAAATGTTAATTAATCTGTAATTAGTATTAGCCAATCATTTATTTGAAACCTAACCTTATCAGTGGGGGTGGAGTTAAGAGTTTTCCATAAAATACACACCCACTAAAGGGGGAGGAGGGGAACACAAACAGACGACACAAGGGGCCACACTGAGCATGCGTGATGACCACACCCTATCCAGAGGAGTTGGGAGGCTAAGCTTACCAGGTAGACAAGGCAGGATAATGGCGAGAGAGGGTACAGGGGTAACCTAAGAGGGTCTATTTACACTGAACCCCAGTGAAGGATCCCACAATGTGGATAAGTATGAAACAAACCTATATGAAACAGTTTTACTAATATGATTTACATTTATATTGAAAGTTTTATTATTGAATCAGGTGAGTTAATCAATTCTGGTTTGCCCTTTATAGTCACAAATATTTTGTTTGGTAATTCCTGTTAACCTGGTCTTATCTGTCGACAATAACACTGGGTCAATCAGGAATCTGGTAATAATATCATTTTCTTATGGTTTGCCAGGATTATTAGTTTACCTGATTCTTGCCAGCTATGCTGAGAATTTAAATAACAAAAGTTTTGGTTTCTCTATTATACATGCAAGCTACTGCAAGTAAAATAATTAAGTGATTGTTTTCATTAGTTTTAACCTGATAATCATTAAATAATTGTAATGATGTTTTCTTATTGATTTGCTTTATTCAAATATTGCTTATTATTTCTAATAATTATTTTAATAAACTAAGTTCGCTTATTGATCTGGTCTCAGTTTAATTAATAGACAAATCAGAACTAAAATGATTCAGGATTTATATATATATTATCCTTTGCAAATTATATTATTCAGAGTGTTATTAAATTGCACACATTGCCCCTGCAAAGTTGGTAACCGCTTTTATATATATATTGAATTACATTATCAGAATGATCTAGATGTTCCATAATATTTATTTTATCTAAACACATAATACACTTTGCAGGTACACTACTGAAATAATAAAAATTATAATAAGGATAATATTTACAGCACACCTGTACTCTAGCCCTATGTAGGCAATGAAAATCCAGCAATTGAAAGCAGCATTATACACTACTTCTACGGAAGAGTATTTATAAGTTCACTTGTCAGTTTCATAGCATACTGGTATATCGATAATGTGATGGGTCTAAACAATGCAGACTTTTCTACCTGTAACTTTAATGAAATTAAACTATTTGTTTATTATTTGAGTCAGCTTCATAAAGTTCACTACAATATCTGGAACTCTTAGCAGAATTTTCAAAGCTGTATTTTATCAGTTTAACGTGCCTCAATAGAAATAACAGTTCAGCATTTGCCCTAAATCAGACAGAAGTTAAATTATATTTTGTCATTATCTTTGTATCTTTATTTGAAAATGCAGGAATGTAAGTTTAGGAGCTGGACTATTAACGGTTCTGCACCTGGGTAGCCCTTGCTGATTGGTGGCTACATTTAGCCAAAAACTATTGAATATATCATTATACAAATTTGCTTACGAAATTCTTACGAGGTTGCTTTCGAAATTCAAATCTGCCAATAGAATGAAAGCTTTTTCTATTGGCTTATTTTGGCAATCACCTAGGAGTCGGAGAGGGTTTTTTCCTTTCTAGTATAGGATTTTTTTAAGAATAAGCCTTTTATTTTTTTAAATCCCAAAAGAGCTTTAGAGCTTTAGAATTTTAGAGCGATGGCCTACAAAATGCCCTTTCTAAGGGCAGCCTTTTTTCTAGAATAGGTTTTATTTTTAGCTTAGGATTTTTTTTTTTATACAATATTTTGTTTTTAGTTCTAGAATAAGGTTTTAAAGTTTTTACTTAAAAGCAAAAGAGCTTTAGGGAAATACTTTTTTTGGATAGGATTTTTTTTACGGAAGTCTTTTTAAACGTAAAAGATCTATCATCACTTTAGGGCAATTCTTATCAGGGCAATTATTAGAGTAGGTTTTTTTAGATATTTTTTTGGGGGGTTACTTTTATAGTAGAACACAGTTGTATTTTTTGATCAAAAGAGCTACATTGCTTTAAGGCAATGCTCTACAAAATTCCCTTCTAAATGTTATTTCTAGAGGGCTTTTTATTTGAGGTGTTTTTTTAAGAAGGGCTTTAATTTTAGTCTATTTTTTATTTTCTGTAACTTAGGGTAAGCTAGGTTATGGGTGGGGTTAAGTCTAAGGTATTTAAGTAGTGTAGGGGTAGTTTGCATTGGAAGGTTGTGGTGATGTAGGGGTTAATAGGTTAGGGGTTATTACACTGGGGTTGTGGTGGTGTAGGGGTTAAGTAAAGTAGGAGGATGATGCGTTAGGCTACTGATGGTTTAGGGGTTAATATGGTAGAAGGTTTCTTGTGGTGGGCTACTGGCGGTGTAAGGGTTAATAAGGTGGAAGGTTTCTTGTGTTGGGCTACTGGTGGTTTAGGGGCTAAGTAGTGTAGGGTTAGTTTGCAATGGTGGGTTCTGTCAGTTTAGGGTACATAGGTATAGTTGTTAGGCTTGGTGTAATATATTCCAAAAGGATCCTTTACTATACATCACCAATGTCGGTGACAATGCTGTCTGGAGTGTATAACCCATTGGGTTGTATAGTAAAACACCTGTTAACAATGATGTTGGCAGCATATATTCATTGTTTTATATACACTCACCGGCAACTTTATAAGGTTTACTTTGCTAGTACCGGGTTGGACCCCTTTTTGCCTTCTTTGTGGCATAGATTCAACAAGGTGTTGGAAACATTCCTCTGAGATTTTGGTCCATATTAACATGATAGCATCACGCAGTTGTTTCAGATTTGTCGGCTGCACATCCATGATGCAAATCTCCCGTTCCACCACATCTTAAAGGTGCTCTATTTGTTTGAGATCTGGTTACTGTGGAGGCCATTGGAGTACAGTGAACTCATTGTCATGTTCAAGAAACCAATTTGAGATGATTTGAGCTTTGTGACATGGTGCATTATCCTGCTTAAAGTAGCTATCAGAAGATGGGTACACTGTAGTCATAAAGGGATGGACATAGTCAGGAACAATACTCAGGTAGGACGTGGCATTTAAACAATGCTCAATTGGTACTAAGGGGCCAAACGTGTGCCAAGAAAATATCCACAACACCATTACACCATCAGCCACCATGAACCATTGATACAAGGCAGGACGGATCCATGATTTGATGTTGTTTACTCCAAATTCTGATCCAACCATCTGAATGTTGCAGCTGAAATCGAGACTCATCAGACCAGGCAAGATTTTTCCAATCTTCTATTGTCCAATTTTGGTGAGCCACCCTGTGTGGTCTTCTACTGCTGTAGCCCATCTGCTTCAAGGTTTAATGTGTTGTGCATTCAGAGATGGTATTCTGCATATCTTGGTTGTAACAAGTGGTTATTTAAGTTACAGTTGCCTTTCTATCAACTCGAACAGCCTGTCCATTCTCCTCTGACATCAACAAGGAATTGTTGTCCACACAACTGCCACTCACTGGATATTTTTATCAGACCATCCTCTGTAAACAATAAAGATGGTTGTGTGTGAAAATCCCAGTAGATCAGCAGTTTTTTTTATTAAATACTCAGACCAGTCCGTCTGGCAACAACAACCATGCCACGTTCAAATGCACTTAAATCCCCTTTCTTCCCCATTCTGATGCTTGGTTTGAACTTCAGCAAGTCGTCTTCACCAGATGCCTAAATCCTTAAGTTGCTGTCATGTGATTGGCTGATTAGCAATTTGTGTTACCAACCAATTGAACAGGTGTACCTAATAAAGTGGCCAGTAAATGTGTATGTACAACTATATTATTTTTTTCATGAGTGACTTTCTTTTCTTTTATTTATATATTTTACATTTTTTAAAATAGAATCTTGCTCTGACCAACTTACTTGTATTCATTATTATTAAAGAGACATTTATGTCTGTGCTCCATGCTATTTGGATTTTTAGGAAAATTACAGTACTGTGATGGAAGTATTTTATGCCATTGAATTAAGTTAACCTTAGTTAGTAGTCGAGGAAGTTTCTTATATGAGGCAATAACACTTGGATACCAAGGTATAATTTGTGCATAAACATGCACTTGACCTTTAAAGTCGACAATCCCCGGCCTAACCTTATAACAATTATTAGCTAACATAATTACTATAAATAAGGAGTTACACACAACTTTGGTATAAAAATTGGCCGCAGCCATTTTATTAACAACATAAGTTAAATATTGTGTAATAAATATTTTCAAACATTTTAACAGAACATACCTGATGTTCATAAATAACATTCCAATCAAAACTGTCAATTCCCCACAGCGGTGCTAGTTCCCAAACCCACAAAACAAGATGGCCGTTATTCAAAAACTGGACTCAACTATATCCCCGTTGAGTCTGTCCAAGGACAGCTACACTTTAATAGGGAACCCCTTGCCCCTATAAAACCAGTTGCCCACTCACCCCATGGAGAGGCAACTACTTAAAATCCTCAAAATCACTTGGCCATATTGCTTACCATATTTGTCTGGGAACTAGCACCCCCGCCACCGACTGGACTGACCGAACAGCCCAGTCCCGCCAAACCCAAAAAAATTTCCAACGCTTCTTTTATATCAAAAAGAAATAGCTGCAGCCCAAATTGGTTAAAATGAACACCATCTTTTAAGTAGAATTCCTCAGCCCCTTCTACTTCAAAATCTGGGTGGAAAACAACACCTCCCCCCAACCTTTTAACGAAAGAGCTAACTATTTTGTTAACTTTCTTGCGGCTCTTTTCTAACCTATCATAATCCCTTGCTGATCTCCAAACCAGCCTAGGAGTAATCTGTGACCAGACTATTTTTATTCCGGGATAAAGCACCTTTATATTGCCCAGATCCCTTTTAATTCTTCTCACTAATTCTTTTTGAGGAATCATACCTAAATCATTTCCCCCCAAATGCACTATCAAAACATCAGGGTGATGAAAAACTTTGCTATAATCTAGAAAAACAGGAAACAAGAGTTCCCAGCACATGCCCCTAATCCCAAACCATTTGACCTCCCATTGATCAACTGGACACCCGAGCTGAAGGCCGCCCATTTTCTTACTGGCCTCAGCATTGGCCCAGTATATAAACGAATGCCCCATCACCCATACGATCCTCACACCTAAAATAAAAGAAATAAAGAGAGTATTCAGGATGATTTCAGCTAAAAACATTCCAAAACATACGCTCTATTCAAGGTTTTTTTTTTTTTTTTTTTTTATACCCTCAAATCAGGCCTAACATAGGATTTATAACGACTTGAACCCCATCTACCAATCTTTTTTTACTATATCCTCTCTGAGACCTAACATAGCAGCTTCAGTAGCAGCTCCAATCCGGAATGAGTGAGACCCGAACTCTAATGGATTAAAACCCAATAAAACAATTGAACCTTTTAAAATGGCTCTAAATTGATACTGTGACAAAAAGGAACCATCTGAGTGAACCAACAAAGGGCCATCTTGCAAAGGCCGTATGGACCCATAAAGCATCATTACCTGACATGGACATATCTCTCCACCACTAGGGAACAGCACTATATTCTTGCCTTTCCCATAGATGTCCGTTTTACTACTTCTCAGTAAGATTTCTACCCTGCTCTCGCTCCATAATACATCTTCTTTTTGTAAACCTCCTGAAACTTTCTTGCTAGGGCTTACCAATTCCGAAAGTCTAAATGCCCCAAAAAAGGCCAATACAAAGGCCGTTCTGAACAATATTACTTCAAATCTTGATGCACAAATCTCAGCCAATACTACCCACATTTTTTTAAGTAAAGAAAATGTAATAGGCCTTCTCTTATCTCTAACCTTTGCCTTTTTCTTCAAGCCTTTAAGAACTTGACGTACCCAAAAAACTTTTGTAACATCAGACAGACCTAATAAACGGAATCTAAAAGCTAGGGCCGCCAATCTTTTTTCCATATTAGATGGTGACAAACCCAAAGTTCCCCAATGCCACATCCATTCCAATAAGCAACCTGTGACATCATCAGACCCTTCTTTGATTTCAGATTGACATAACCACATTTCCCATTCCCTCCAAACTGATACATAGGACGTCCAAGTACCTGGAGCCAAAGATTTTTTAATTAATTCAGCCAATCCTCCGTCCCAAGCTTCCAAAGTTGGTCCGGAAACATTGCGCCAGCTACATCCGCTTGAGGAGCCAATTCTCGAAAGCGACACCACTGTGAACGAGATAAAGAATCCACTATCAAATTAAGCTTACCAGGGATATGCTTTGCCCTGACAAATACATTCATACTTAAACATTTCAAGACTAGTACTCTTAATAAACGCAAAACTGGTAATGATGATGCAGATAAAGAATTAATAGCAGAAACCACGCCCATATTATCCGTATGGAACAATATGGATTTATTCATCAAATCAAGTTCCCACACAAACAGAGCCACCAGAATCGGAAATAGTTCAAGGAAAACTAGGTTCCTAGTTAAACCCAACTCGACCCACTCTTGAGGCCACACCTCTGCACACCAATGCCCCTGAAAATAAGCCCCGAAACCAACACCACCAGCTGCATCTGTTATCAAATCCAAATCAACATTAGAGATCCTAGCTTCCATAAATATTGCAACACCGTTAAAATTTTTAAGGAACTCCAACCAAACTTTCAAATCATCCTTGTGGCCTTTTTTAATCCTTACAAAATGATGAGGCTTACTAACACCAGAAGTAGCCAGTGACATTCTTCTAGAAAAAACTCTACCAATAGGAATGATTCTGCAAGCAAAATTCAATTTTCCCAGCAGAGATTGCATTTCTCTCAAAGTCACCTTACGGACCACCAAAAAATGCTGAATCATTTCTGACAAATCCACAATCTTTTCAACAGGTAGACTACATTCCATTTTTTTGGAATCGATTGTAATACCCAAGAATTTAAGGGCCGTAACTGGACCCTCAGATTTTTCCATTGCAATAGGAACCCCAAAATCAGATGCCATTGAATAAAAACAATCCTTAACTTCAAACAAACGTCCGAATCAGGGGGACCAACAAAAAGAAAATCATCCAAATAATGGACTACTGACGAGAATCCAGACTTGAATTTAACGACCCATTCCAAAAAGGAACTAAAACACTCAAACAAAGAACAAGAAATAGAACAACCCATCGGGAGGCAAAGGTCAATGTAGAAAGACCCCTCAAAACAACAGCCCAACAGATAATGTGAAGAAGGATGAACCGGAAGTAACCGAAAAGCAGCCTCAATATCCACTTTAGCCATTAAAGCAAATTGACCATCCTCTCTAACCAAATTAACTGCCATATCAAATGATGTATAAGACACAGACGATAATTCATCCGGAATATCATCATTCACAGATCCACCCTTTGGAAAAGATAAATGGTGAATAAGACGAAATTTACCAGGTTCTTTCTTAGGAACCACTCCTAAAGGAGAAATACGCAAATGAGGGATAGGAGAGATTTTTAAAGTACCTGCCATTCGACCCAAAGAAACCTCCTTCTCAAGCTTACTCCTAACAACCTCAGGCCATTCCCTAGCAGACTTAAGGTTACCCCTGTAATGAACAACACCCCCTGAAGATGGGATTCTGAAACCAAACTCAAAACCATGCAGCAATAACAAGGCCTTTTCACCAAAGCCCTTCTGTTTAGCGTAGAGTACGAGCCACAGCTCCATCACGCTTAGCCTCACCAGAGTTAATCCCTTTTTCAGGAAGCTCCTGGGTTCCTCCCAATTTGTTCTTTTTGAAACACTTAATGGAAGGGTGGGATCCCCCACACCCTGAGCATTTGTGTCTGAATTTACAGGACGATCCCCATTTACAGAACTTTTCATTGAAAGCAAAACAGAAACCTTTTTTGACTGTTGCCAATGACCCACTTTGAAGAGACCCGCCGGCACCCCCGCGAAAAGGCTGCGAAGACCTTAACGGGGTCATCACTTTTAGCCATAGACCCATATCACGATCATCCCATTTCATCTCAGGCTTAACCGACAAACTTTGTCTAAATTGTTCATCATAAACCCACCAAGCCATACCCCCATATGTTCTCTGAGCAGCGGCTATTTCATCTAAATAGCAAAAAAGGGCCGCGCCATGATCAGGGAACTTAACAGCAAATACACTAGCATAAATAACAAAAGCCTGGAACCAGTTAGTAAATGTTTTTGGTATTTTCTGTAATGTTTTTTCCTCTCTTCCTCCTCCTTCTTGGACGCATCCTTTTTTGAGTCTTCAGGTATCTCAAAAGACTGGTCAAGAGGAAGTAGGGAAAATAATTCAATAAACTCTCTCTTGTATATCTTTTCCCTTAACTCAACCGTCAAGTGCATACCCAAAGGCCCGATAGAACACAAACAAGACCTGGCCAAGGCCATGTCAGCAATCTTAAGCTCAGGACCCCCAGACGCTTTATTATCAACATTAGCCACTTTTGGCTGGGACAAACCAACCACTTGAGATTGGGGTACCGACCCTACATCTTTTGTTCCTTCACCAACAATCCCTAATACCCCATTTTGAGGAGCCAATCCAGGGGGAACCCATGAATTGGCAACTCTCCCCGAGACTTTGGCCCCTTCTAACTTGGCTAACAAGTCCCTTAAACCCGCTACAACAGTTATAGATAAAGGATCAGCATGCACACCAACTGTTTCAACCTCCACATTCAGATTCACAGCCCCAGATCCCTCATTACATGTACCAGGATCCTGAGTCGCTGCAGACTGATCCCCTTGAGATGCAGCCGTAACCTTCTCTATATTCTGGAAACCAGTAGTCCTGGGATCCGTATTAGCTATTAATTGTTGACCTTTTTCCGCCTGCAAAACAGAAACATGTGACAAACCCCCTGAAGGTGCCCAAATTCCAATGCCCCTACTAGCCGTAGACATACCCAACCTACTATCCACTAAAACACCCTTACCCCTCTTAGCAGATGAAACCTCAAACCTTTCTCCCCTTAAATCCCCATACCTCTTGCGTTGTCTACCTCTACCTTGTATTCTCCCAATCCCAGACCTGTTTGGACGTTGAACAGAATTAACCGAGCTATGAAAAGTATTATTAAGACTCTGTCCCATTATGCCTTGAAGACCAAAATTAAAATTGTTGGCCGTACTCACCCTTGTTTCTTCTCCCCTTGCATTAAAACGTTCCACCCCCGGAACGCCGTCCTCAATATCAAGCCTGATATTTTCCGTCCAGGATTCCTGCAGACCATAAGCATCCCCACTTAGGCCGTCATTTCCCACCATTAAAAAACCCGGAGAATTCTCAGGCCGTGACCCAGTCTCATTCCCTTCTAAAAGAAAAACATTGTTAGAGACAGGTAAATTTTTAACTACATCAACATTCCTACCCCTCAAATTTCTTAACTCACCCCTTAAAACCAAATCACTCGGAACCCTGACTGACGGTCTAAACTGGCGAATGGTGTTAACTACACTGGGAGAAGGAGGAATAAAATCCTCCTCAGAAGAATCTAAATATAAAGCTAATTCTCCAACACCGTTATCAACCTCAGTGTCATGCTGACTCTCACTGACTTCAAGCCCTTCCACCCTCTCGTCTAACGCTCGATAAGCCTGTTCCTCAATATTACTACCAGGCCTTAAAATCTGTGCCGTTTTTGAAACATTATGTAACTGATCTTCAACCGCCTGAGGCAGCTCGGTCAGACCCGACACCTTCAATCCCTCACCTTTCTTTCTCACTAAAGCACTTTCTAACCTACCTACACTCGCTTGCTCCTTACCCCCACTCGGTAAACTAGGCCTCGGCGGGCCGTCACCTTTACTAACTTGCCTTTTTCCCTTAAATACTACTTTTTGGCCTAAATTGGCCGTCTTACCATTAGGCAAAGAATCACCCTTCTTTACAGGCTCTTCAAATTGTTCCGGTAGGGAACAAGTGCTCCCGGACAGCATAGCATTATCCGCAACCTCAGCTCCGGCTTGTCGACTTCCGGAACTAGAACTTGACTTCTTCCTCACAGCCGCCTTTAACCCCGGACTGGGGCTGGATTTTCTCCGTCCGCCATTACTCCCCTCCGGATCCGAACGAACTGGGGGCCTCGAACGCCTCACAGGTCTCGAAGCAGCATCCTCGATATCGTCCCTGGGTTCGATAACCGGGCTAAACAAGGGACGTAACTTATCCTCGAGCCAGGTAGGGCCCATTTTGGCAGCTTCCAACTTAAGTTGGTCAAAAATCGCATCAAACTGCGCCATCACCAGAATTTGCCCGCCCCCTTACAGATACCAACCAATCACACACTAGGCCTAATTCCTCCAACGGTCAAATCCCCTTCCCGTTACTTCGAACTCCCAGGGGCTCCCTGATATAGGTACTCACATAATTATCATTTTACCTGACATACTATTTTGTCAGGATAAAATATTTACACTTATTTTAACATGTTAATATTTAACGTACAATAACCTTTTAACTTTATTCACCATAATGTCTCGTTAATATTATTAATATCTCAGATATTTATTTTTTTAAAACCTCATCTGAATATAAACATTTGAAATAAAACCTAAGTTGCCATCTTATTTAACTGTGTTCTGAAAAACATTTGATATGAAATGTTTAATTAAAACGGTTGACAGTATTTTGGCATCATCATATTCTTTATCTACATGTCTTAATAAACACAACTGACATGATTTCATATTTTTGTAAATGTCTTTGCATATGTTACACATACATTTTAAAGAATTGTAGTCCTAACACTTTTCTACCTTTGAATAAAGTTATTAGTTAAAAAGAAACTAATGTAATGATACTTATTTGCTCTTAATGAGTGTTCAATTAAATTAATTAGAGTTTTAAAAATTGTAATTATAATAAATCAATACATGATAAAATGTGTTTAATAACATATCTGTTGAATAATCTGTTTATTACTATATAAGGTTTTAAGCAATGGTTAATACTATAATTGAATAGTTTACTATCGTTTAATATTATATATGGTTAGAAACTTCATATTCACCATATATGGCAGTGAACAAGTGGGAAGAAGTAATGATTCAGTCATTGAATACACAATTGATGATCACCATGTATGGTCTTATAACTATTGCTTGAAAACGATGTGAAGCTAACACTCATTAAGAGCACAAAGGCTCGTTACTTGTAAACTACTCTGATTTTAAAGTCATTCAATACTAGACAATCACAAGAACATGGGGCCGATTTAACATTGTGCGAGCGAACATGATCCGATATTGCAGATCATGTCTACTCGCACATCGATAAATGCAGACAGCATACACTGTGGGCATTTATCATTGCACCAGCAGTTCTTGTGAAGCCAGCAGGGGTGTCAATCAACCCGATCATATTCGATTGGATTGATTTCTGGCAATATCTGTTCGCCGCCTCAGAGCAAGCGGACAGAGCAGCGGTCTTTAGACGGAGCTTGATAAATATGTTCCTATGTCTTAAACATGTATTAATGAAAAAAAGAAAAATGTTCACACTATTTCATTACATATACAGTTTAGTTTATATAATATACATAAAGAAGAAAGTATACTTTATAGAATGAATTAGATAGATTATGTAGTGAATAATTTAAGAGAATATTAATTTTGGATATTTATTTTAAGGAACATAATAGCTACAATGAAATGTGCACTTATGCTTTTCACTTTTTAATGAAAAGATTTTTTTATAATGTATTTTTTTTAAACAAAAAACGTATTACAGCATACACGCATATACTGTGAATGGCCTGCGGAACTATAATCAAACACCACACATTTATAAAGAGCTAATAGTGGCTTCTGCAATTATTTACTAATTAATAACAATAATGAATACCTGAGTAGTTGTGGTTGAAAGCTATAACACAGGGTATGCACAGAATGTCTACTTTATATTGCAAATAAAAGGACACTTGCAAAAGTTTATTTTTTTAAACATAGCATAGTCCTATTATGGACTACATAAAAATGCAATACGAACTCCAAATATCAAACAATCCTCATTTTTTACAAACTGGCAAAAATAAATAAATAATATTAATATGCATGATGAACAGTAAAATCTATCTATCTATCTATCTATCTATCTATCTATCTATCTATCTAACATCTATCTATCCATCTATCCTTCCATCTATCTATCTATCTATCTATCTATCTATCTATCTATCTATCTATCTATCTATCTATCATCATCTATCTATCTATCTATCTATCTATCTATCTATCTATCTATCATCTATCTATTCATCTATCTATCTAACATGTATCTATCTATCTATCTATCTATCTATCTATCTATCTATCTATCTATCTATCTATCTATTTCTATCTAAGTATATATTTATAAACATAAACACAGGGCCTGAAAAACCCAGTTGTCTGGTCATCTTGGAGTCTTTGGTGACTATACATTTCCTCCGGACAACTTAGGAAACTGTTCCGCCATTTTCTATATTGATATGTTTTATATGTAATAACATTTTATATATTAACTTCCTTCCCTCTCTTCCAGGAGACTTTCCTCCTGAGCTGGAGGTTGGTAAAGGGACCATTTGTGTTTTTGTTTTGAAATACTGCTGTGCAACTTCAGTGTGCTTAGTTTGGTAGGCAGAGAAGGAGGCTGTGTGTGTGTTTAGTCTTTGTGGAGGACATTGGAAGTGTTGTGAGCTCCGTGTGGAACCACTTAGTAAGAGCTGTGGGGCCGCTTTGTGAGAGCTGTGAGGTCAGCTGTGTGTGGGGGCTTCTTTGTGTGGACTCTGCATTCAGGACTGTGTTGGGCCACTTAGTGAGGACTGTTTGGGGACCTTATTGAGTGCTGTGGGGGTATTGTGATTTATTTACTCCATCAATTTTTGGAAGTTTGACAATTGTGTGTGGTACAGTTTTGTGAAGTGACAATAAATGTGATCTTGGTGGGGAAAAAAAAAGGAGAAAAGAAAAGGATGTGTTCGATCTTAAGCAGTTCAGGACTGTGCCTTTAAAAAGATATCCAAGGTGGTTTCATCCAATATAGATGTATTAATGTGAAGCGATATTTCCAAGTATTCCTCAAATAGAAGAAGGATATAACATAGTGTAATATTGTAAATACAGTGCTGTGATATGTAGTTGTGAAGATTCACTACTCATGTTTAATAGAGCTACTAGGCAAATCTGAGTCTTAGACCTGCAGGGCAAAACTCCTCCGGATTTTTCCTTGACAAAGTTGACAGAGAACAGTGAAACGTACGTCGGAACTTCTTCTACAAACATCCACGTCATATAGTGCCAGTTCTTCACAGGAGGCAGAGTTTTGCCTTGCCGGTCTAAGACTCTGATTTGCTGAGTAGTGTTTTTACTATTCCCTATCCGTATCCATCCAGACTTGTGGCTTACGAGAATCAGTTTGTGTGAACTGCCTCATATTGAGACTCTTCATATGTGATAGTAATACTGTGCATTTGACGGTTTTATACCTTTTCATAATTTTAATAAATTGTATATTTTCAACTCATCTCGTGGATGACTGTTTACCCACCAGTATAAAAAAGGGTGTGCACATGAAATAGAGCTGATCTTAGCTCTAGTACACGTAAGTAGTGAATCTTCACAACTACATATCACAGCATTGTATTTACAATATTACACTATGTTATATCCTTCTTCTATTTGAGAAACACCTGGAAATATCTCTTCACATTAATACATCTATATTGGATGAAAACACCTTGGATATCTTTTAAAAGGCACAGTCCTGAACTGCTTAAGATCGAACATAACATTTTAATTTTCCGCTTTTTTCTTTTTTTTGCTGTTGTTTTTTTTTTGTTTGTTTGTTTGTTTTTGTTTTTCACCAAGATCACATTTATTGTCACTTATTCGTTATATTGTGATTTATTATATTGAGTATTTTATGTATAGAGTCACAAGCAGTTAACCCCAAACAGGTCTGGGTGCAAGAACCATAGGGAAGATTACAAAACAAATTAATACAACACACAGAGAAAGTCCAGCACTCACTTAAAGCTCTCAGCTAAGATTAAAAGCAAAAATGGAAGGGTTAGTTATCGCATTTGGCCAAATGGGACAAGCCCGGTACCTTGTTAAGGTCCCTTCCAAAAAACTGGGACCCTAAAATAAGCCACAAAATGCAAGTTCTCAATCCAACAAACTGGGAACAAGTGAAGGGTGCACAGGCTTATGCAATCACCCCAGACATATACAAAATATGGAAGGGACAAATGTTACAAAACACCTATTTATTCATCTAGTTCTTTAAACCAAAGAACAAAAAAAACAACAAGATTAGTGCAGGTGTAGCAAAGGTTAATACCCATTCATACAGCAGAAGCAATCATAGCCACTTGTCTCTTGGGTTCATATATAAATTTCCTAAGTTATATCTGCAAATGATCACAAATCTTGCTAAAAAAACCTTCGGCTAGATTTAGAGTTGGGCGGTAGCCGTCAAAACCAGCGTTAGAGGCTCCTAACGCTGGTTTTTACCGCCCTCTGGTATTTAGAGTCAGTCAGGAAAGGGTCTAACGCTCACTTTCCAGCCGCAACTTTTCCATACCGCAGATCCCCTTACGTCAATTGCGTATCCTATCTTTTCAATGGGATCTTTCTAACGCCGGTATTTAGAGTCGTGGCTGAAGTGAGCGTTAGAAATCTAACGACAAAACTCCAGCCGCAAAAAAAAGTCAGTAGTTAAGAGCTTTCTGGGCTAACGCCGGTTTATGAAGATCTTAACTACTGTGCCCTAAAGTACACTAACACCCATAAACTACCTATGTACCCCTAAACCGAGGTCCCCCCACATCGCCGCCACTCTATTAAAATTTTTTAACCCCTAATCTGCTGACCGCACACCGCTGCCACCTACGTTATCCCTATGAACCCTTAATCTGCTGCCCCTAACACCGCCGACCCCTATATTATATTTATTAACCCCTAATCTGCCCCCCTCAACGTCGCCTCCACCTGCCTACACTTATTAACCCCTAATCTGTTGAGCGGACCGCACCGCTACTATAATAAAGTTATTAACCCCTAATCCGCCTCACTCCCGCCTCAATAACCCTATAATAAATAGTATTAACCCCTAATCTGCCCTCCCTAATATCGCCAACACCTAACTTCAAGTATTAACCCCTAATCTTCCGATCGGAGCTCACCGCTACTTTAATAAAAAACTTTAACCCCTAAAGCTAATTCTAACCCTAACCATAACACCCCTCTAAGTTAAATATAATTTTATTCTAACGAAATAAATTAACTCTTATTAAATAAATTATTCCTATTTAAATCTAAATACTTACCTGTAAAATAAACCCTAATATAGCTACAATATAAATTATAATTATATTGTAGCTATTTTAGGATTAATATTTATTTTACAGGCAACTTTGTATTTATTTTAACCAGGTACAATAGCTATTAAATAGTTAATAACTATTTAATAGTTACCTAGTTAAAATAATTACAAAATTACCTGTAAAATAAATCCTATCCTAAGTTACAATTAAACCTAACACTATACTATCATTAAATTAATTAAATAAAATACCTACAATTACCTACAATTAAACCTAACACTTCAGCGGGGGGCTGAAGAGTGACATCCATCCTCGGGCTGAAGTCTGGATCCAAGCGGCGGATGAAGAAATCCATCATGGGGCTGAAGTCGGAAGTCCATCATCGGGATGAAGTCTTCTATCAAGCAGCATCTTCAATCTTTTTTCTTCCGGAGCGGAGCCATCTTCTTCCCAGCCGACGCGGATCCATCCTCTTCTAACGACGTCTACTAGCTGAATGACGGTTCCTTTAAATGACGTCATCCAAGATGGCGTCCGTCGAATTCCGATTGGGTGATAGGATTCTATCAGCCAATCGGAATTAAGGTAGGAAAATTCTGATTGGCTGATGGAATCAGCCAATCAGATTGAGCTCGCATTCTATTGGCTGATCGGAACAGCCAATAGAATGCGAGCTCAATCTGATTGGCTGATCGGATTAGCCAATCGGATTGAACTTGAATCTGATTGGCTGATTAAATCAGCCAATCAGAATTTTCCTACCTTAATTCCGCAGTGGCGGTAAATATGTTCTACGCTCCTTTTTTGGAGCCTAACGCAGCCATTCTGTGAACTCTAAATACCAGCGGTATTTAAAAGGTACGGGAGAAAAAAAGCACGCGTAGCTAACGCACCCCTTTGGCCGCAGAACTCTAAATCTAGCCGCTTGTGTGCACACAAATGGAAAACATTTTAAACAAAAAGTTCCTGTTATAGGCAAGTGGTGACCAGCACTGGTATATTGTTAGTAGCAATGCATGCTTATTTCAGCATGTCCAGATTTGCAAAGATTAGGAGCAGTCCCCTTATATGTATATATATTTTTTCATCAGATCTTGATTAGAAAACAGTCACAATCACAGACTTATTTATAGCACTAGCAGTGTGTCAGTATGTAATGTGATTAGGCAAAAGCTTTAGTAGCCGATTGTAGTTACCAGGGAACACTGTTGATTTAGTCTTTTAATTGTGTTTTATAAATTGACACTGTCCTTTTATTTGTATATGTTTGTGCCGGCACGTATATGTATGTTAAACTTGTGTAATAAAAAACTTTTATTACTTTTATTATAATTGTTCATCAGACTGATCATATTTTTAAGGAGCGCTAACCCATCCCCCCTCTTGCTTTACCTGTTTTTATTATCACACGTTTGGGAAATTTTTGTGATATATTTTGGGTTTAGCCCCTGTCTGTTCATAAAGAGTTGCTTTCACACTATCCATTTTTTCTAGTCATAAAGGGATGGACATGATCATGGTAGGCCGTGGCATTTAAACAATGCTCAATTGGTACTAAGGGTCCCAAAGTGTGCCAAGAAAATATGCCCCACACCATTTCACCATTACACAACAAGGCAGGATGGATCCATGCTTTCATTTTGTTTACACCAAATTCTGACCCTACCATCTGAATGTCGCAGCTGAAATCAAGACTCATCAGACCAGGCAACATTTTTTCCAAACTGCTATTGTCTAATTTTGGTGAGTCTGTGCAAATTGTAGCCTCATTTTCCTGTTCTTAGCTGACATTAACAAGGCATTGTCATCCACACAACTGCAACTCACTGGATATTTTCTCTTTGTCGGCCCATTCTCTGGAGATGGCTGTGCATGAAAATCCCAGTAGATCAGCAGTTTTTTAAATACTCAGACCAGCCAATCTGGCACCAACACCCATGCCACGTTCAAAGTCACTTAAATCCCCTTTCTTCCACATTCTGATGCTCGGTTTGAACTTCAGAAAGTCTTCTTCACCACGTCTAGATGCCTAAATGCATTGAGTTGCTGCCATGTGATTGACTGATTAGCAATTTGTGTTACTAAGCATTTAAACAGGTGTACCTAATAAAGTGGAGTGTGTTTAGTGTGGTTAGTGTGTAGTGAGGGTGCGTGCATGTGTGGGTGTACAAAGATATAAGAAAGACAAGGGCACCTCATAGTGTACCTTGTAAAACAAAGTTGTATAATAATGTAGGAGAAGTATGAATACTACTCACAAGACTGGTGGTGGCACCCTAGGTCAATTAGGTGCTAACGAGCAGGCTGACATTTAACAGCAGTCACTACGCTGAGGACATGGGTATTTCCAGCGAGTCAGGTGCAGTTTCAGATAGTGATCTCCACAAATCCTTGATGCTGGTGATCATCCACATGCTGTGTCGGTGTAACCGGCAAAGGAGGCAGGAGACGGAAGCTGGACAAGCAGGAAAGAACTGCCGTGCGGCTGCAAATGAAAAGTCCTAGTAAAGGACATCTGTGAAAACCACCAAACCAGGTTGTGGTAAAAGATTTCTTTATTTAAAAAATTGTGACACGTTTCTCGGTCAAAACAGAAGGCCGTTCATCAGACATAAAAACAAGTAATAATTTAACTCTATTTAAAGATAAAAAGACCCGGAAGTCATTTATACAAAAGTTCACCATTGCGATACTTTATATTAGTCTAATAGAACTAACAAGTATCACTGATGGTTATACAAATGTTTACAAATGAGAAGTAGCGAATAGAAAATATAGAAATAACAAAAAATCTGATACAAATACTGCAAAAAGATACAATATCAAAGATTGGGAGGCACACGTATATTTAACCCAATTCTTATCTAAAGTCGATCCTCAATTTATCGGTTACTTAATCAGAAGCATATATTTAAAATGTGTTTATATACTAACACATATATATAGTATGTGTGGGTGTAGTAAGAGTGCGTGTAGTGTGTAGTGAGGGTGCGTGTATGTGTGGGTGTAATGAGAGTGTTTGTAGTGCGGTTAGTGTGTAGTGAGGGTGTGTGTATGTGTGTATGTAGTGAGTGTGTGTGTGTGTGTGTAGTGAGACTGCCCCCCCCCCCCAAATGTGCCACCCTAGGCAAGTGCCTTGTTTGCCTAGGCCAACATACGCCCCTGATCTAAAGGCCTGATGCTCTCTGCTCTGGCGATATGAAATTAAAAGTCTCACCAGTATGGCAAGGTCTGTCAAATCATTTTAGAAACGCAAAGTTTACATTAAGAGATTTTATAGCACACTATGCGGGAAGAGACTACTGTATTTCAATATAATGTCTAAAAAAAAGTGTGACTTCTCTCCATGATGGCGAATCTTAGATCATCACACCCTGAATGTTTTCTAGATTTGAACAGTCGTGGATTTTATTATAATTCTGGCTTGTTTTCAGATAATCTCATTACCTGAAGATATTAACATGGTTTAGGTTTCACAATTTCTCCTAAGCTTAGAGAAATAAGCAGCATTGGCAAGATGAGCGAATGTAGATCACAGTTATCCCAGCTAGGAATAATTAATTATTAATCAGGCCATTTGTAAAATGGCAATTATAAAGCGAGGTGCCAATTTATTGCAGGGAGTTGCATCTTGTACATCAATTTGGGTAAATCAAGTGCTATTATTTCTAACACTAGTTGTTTATGTAAAATATGTATTTTCTATAATTAAAATACTATAATAAAAGTATATTATGAATTAGTTTATTAAAATATTAATACATAATCATTTTGTTGCCAAAAGGTAGTAAAAATGCACATCAAATAGCAACTGTAAAAAAAAAAGTAATTAATGTCCTACTGCATTTTAACACAGTAACAAAAATACTTGTTTTCCTTGGACTATTGTAAATAAATTACTGTTTCCAATTTGGAAGTAGTAAAACTTAATAAAAGATTTTAAGACTATGCTTTTGTGGACAATGAACTGAAACCCCTGCAGGAACAACAAAATGCAGTAAACAGATAGAAACATTTTATTAATGCATGTACGGGAGAGAGATGTATTGCTTGGCATTGAAAATGACCTTTATAGTATGAGCACTGCATAAAAGTTTCATAGACATCTTGCGATCCAAACTATTCCAAGTGTCACTTTGTCCTTTGTATGCAAAGAGCAACAGTTTTCAGGCGAATGTAGATGTCTTTATCAGAGAAACACAAATAAAAAAGTTCCTGCATCTAAGAAAGATTCACATCCTATTTTCAAAGTATTTGTACAAGGAAAGTATAATCAGATTGTTGAGATGGTGTGTGAAGAATGATGAATGTTGTCAACAATGGATATCAAAGTAAAAGTCATACCAAGTTTATCTGCTCCAAGTCTGGTTTATATTTGAAGATGTTTAGACCTTTATTATTCACCAAGAAATTGTAGTTTGTGGAAAGACCCATCTGATTTCTTAAAGCCAAAAATATTTAGGCATCCTACAGAAATTATTCTTTAAAGGAAATATGTATGTTCTGATGTCCCTTCCCAGAGCTTGCAAAACTTACCGATCTCTTAATTAAAGGGACATAATACTCATATGCTAAATTACTTGAAAGTGATGCAGCATAACTATAAAAAGCTGATATGAAAATATCATCTAAACATCTCTATGTAAAAAGGGAAGATATTTTACTTCATATTTTTTTCAAGTCACCAAAGTAAGTGCTCTGTGAACAGTTATACTTCGGCTGCTGTCCAGCTACAAGTTGAAAGGGAAAGAAACAGCGGACAATCTGCATCAGCAGTGCTGAGGTTATGCTTTGCTTTGCTGTGATCTGTTGAGATTTCACTGAAATCTAGTGAGATTTAAAAGTAAACTTTCATAAACCGAGTAGAAAAATAACATGACTGTGTCTGCACATGCCAGATGCACACTTCTTTGCAAGTCCTGGGACTAGCATACTGATTGACTGATTAATGTCCCTTTACAGAAATTTGAGGTGAAACATCTTCCTTTTTTTACATAAAGATGATCAGGTGATATTTTCTAGTCAGTTTTTTAAGGCTATGCTGCATTACTTTCAAGTGCTTCAATATTTGGGTATCATGTCCATATAATGTGATAACATTGACAAAAATATAAATAAATTAACTGAATTAAATAATGAATAAATAATGTCATGAATGAATGCATACATAAGTAAGTAAATCTCAAGTAAATGATATTAGCGTATAAAAGGATACATGTGTATGTAAATGAATAGTCAAGACAATAGATTACAAATATTCTGAAACAGGGAAAACCTCTGAATTTGTTAGTCTATTTCTACCTAATAATTTATTTGTTTTTTACTACAAAAACAATAACCGGGACATAGTGTCATACTGTAACCTTAAAACAAGTACATTGCATTTAGAAATCATCTGCTCTGTTAATAAGCCCCTAAATTTTAATTATGGCTCATACTCTGCCTCCTCTTACACATTTTGTTCTGCTCACAGTGAAACCAGAAGCTAAGTAATAGAATATTTATTTAAAACGTTATGTTATAAAACAAATGTGAATCTATATTAAGATATTAAATGGAAAACTGTGGTGAAGAGTTAATCGGAAAGGGATTGTGTCACTTAGGCCTAGATTTGGAGTTTGGCGGTAGATGGGCTGTTAACGCTCCGCGGGCTTTTTTCTGGCCGCACCATAAATTTAACTCTGGTATCGAGAGTTCAAACAAATGCTGCGTTAGGCTCCAAAAAAGGAGCGTAGAGCATTTTTACCGCAAATGCAACTCTCGATACCAGAGTTGCTTACGGACGCGGCCAGCCTCAAAAACGTGCTCGTGCACGATATCCCCATAGGAAACAATGGGGCTGTTTGAGCTGAAAAAAAACCTAACACCTGCAAAAAAGCAGCGTTCAGCTCCTAACGCAGCCCCATTGTTTCCTATGGGGAAACACTTCCTACGTCTGCACCTAACACTCTAACATGTACCCCGAGTCTAAACACCCCTAACCTTACACTTATTAACCCCTAATCTGCCGCTCCCGCTATCGCTGACCCCTGCATATTTTTTTTTAACCCCTAATCTGCCGCTCCGTAAACCGCCGCAACCTACGTTATCCCTATGTACCCCTAATCTGCTGCCCTAACATCGCCGACCCCTATATTATATTTATTAACCCCTAATCTGCCCCCCACAACGTCGCCGACACCTGCCTACACTTATTAACCCCTAATCTGCCGAGCGGACCGCACCGCTACTATAATAAAGTTATTAACCCCTAACCCGCCTCACTAACCCTATCATAAATAGTATTAACCGCTAATCTGCCCTCCCTAACATCGCCGACACCTAACTTCAATTATTAACCCCTAATATGACGACCGGAGCTCATCGCTACTATAATAAATGGATTAACCCCTAAAGCTAAGTCTAACCCTAACACTAACACCCCCCTAACTTAAATATAATTTACATCTAACGAAATTAATTAACTCTTATTAAATAACTTATTCCTATTTAAAGCTAAATACTTACCTGTAAAATAAATCCTAATATAGCTACAATATAACAAATAATTATATTGTAGCTATTTTAGGATTTATATTTATTTTACAGGCAACTTTGTAATTATTTTAACCAGGTACAATAGCTATTAAATAGTTAAGAACTATTTAATAGTTACCTAGTTAAAATAATAACAAATTTACCTGTAAAATAAATCCTAACCTAAGATATAATTAAACCTAACACTACCCTATCAATAAATTAATTAAATAAACTACCTACAATTACCTACAATTAACCTAACACTACACTATCAATAAATTAATTAAACAAAATTCCTACAAATAAATACAATTAAATAAACTAGCTAAAGTACAAAAAATAAAAAAGAACTAAGTTACAAAAAATAAAAAAATATTTACAAACATCAGAAAATTATTACAACAATTTTAAACTAATTACACCTACTCTAAGCCCCCTAATAAAATAACAAAGACCCCCAAAATAAAAAATTCCCTACCCTATTCTAAATTAAAAAAGTTAAAAGCTCTTTTACCTTACCAGCCCTGAACAGGGCCCTTTGCGGGGCATGCCCCAAGAATTTCAGCTCTTTTGCCTGTAAAAAAAACACATACAATACCCCCCCCCAACATTACAACCCACCACCCACATACCCCTAATCTAACCCAAACCCCCCTTAAATAAACCTAACACTAAGCCCCTGAAGATCTTCCTACCTTGTCTTCACCATCCAGGTATCACCGATCCGTCCTGGCTCCAACATCTTCATCCAACCCAAGCGGGGGTTGGCGATCCATCATCCGGTGGCTGAAGAGGTCCAGAAGAGGCTCCAAAGTCTTCCTCCTATCCGGCAAGAAGAGGACATCCGGACCGGCAAACATCTTCTCCAAGCGGCATCTTCGATCTTCTTGCATCCGGTGCGGAGCGGGTCCATCTTGAAGCAGGCGACGCGGATCCATCCTCTTCTTCCGTTGTCTCCCGACGAATGACGGTTCCTTTAAGGGACGTCATCCAAGATGGCGTCCCTTGAATTCCGATTGGCTGATAGGATTCTATCAGCCAATCGGAATTAAGGTAGGAATATTCTGATTGGCTGATGGAATCAGCCAATCAGAATCAAGTTCAATCCTATTGGCTGATCCAATCAGCCAATCAGATTGAGCTCGCATTCTATTGGCTGTTCCGATCAGCCAATAGAATGCGAGCTCAATCTAATTGGCTGATTGGATCAGCCAATAGGATTGAACTTGATTCTGATTGGCTGATTCCATCAGCCAATCAGAATATTCCTACCTTAATTCCGATTGGCTGATAGAATCCTATCAGCCAATCGGAATTCAAGGGACGCCATCTTGGATGACGTCCCTTAAAGGAACCCGTCATTCGTCGGGAGACAACGGAAGAAGAGGATGTATCCGCGTCGCCTGCTTCAAGATGGACCCGCTCCGCACCGGATGGAAGAAGATAGAAGATGCCGCTTGGAGAAGATGTTTGCCGGTCCGGATGTCCTCTTCTTGCCGGATAGGAGGAAGACTTTGGAGCCTCTTCTGGACCTCTTCAGCACCGGATGCCAGGACGGATCGGTGATACCTGGATGGTGAAGACAAGGTAGGAAGATCTTCAGGGGCTTAGTGTTGGGTTTATTTAAGGGGGGTTTGGGTTAGATTAGGGGTATGTGGGCGGTGGGTTGTAATGTTGGGGGGGGTATTGTATGTTTTTTTTTACAGGCAAAAGAGCTGATTTTCTTGGGGCATGCCCCACAAAGGGCCCTGTTCAGGGCTGGTAAGGTAAAAGAGCTTTTAACTTTTTTAATTTAGAATAGGGTAGGGAATTTTTTATTTTGGGGGTCTTTGTTATTTTATTAGGGGGCTTAGAGTAGGTGTAATTAGTTTAAAATTGTTGTAATAATTTTCTGATGTTTGTAAATATTTTTTTATTTTTTGTAACTTAGTTCTTTTTTATTTTTTGTACTTTAGCTAGTTTATTTAATTGTATTTATTTGTAGGAATTGTGTTTAATTAATTTATTGATAGTGTAGTGTTAGGTTAATTGTAGGTAATTGTAGGTAGTTTATTTAATTAATTTATTGATAGGGTAGTGTTAGGTTTAATTATATCTTAGGTTAGGATTTATTTTACAGGTAAATTTGTTATTATTTTAACTAGGTAACTATTAAATAGTTCTTAACTATTTAATAGCTATTGTACCTGGTTAAAATAATTACAAAGTTGCCTGTAAAATAAATATTAATCCTAAAATAGCTATAATATAATTATAATTTATATTGTAGCTATATTAGGATTTATTTTACAGGTAAGTATTTAGCTTTAAATAGGAATAAGTTATTTAATAAGAGTTAATTAATTTCGTTAGATGTAAATTATATTTAAGTTAGGGGGGTGTTAGTGTTAGGGTTAGACTTAGCTTTAGGGGTTAATCCATTTATTATAGTAGCGATGAGCTCCGGTCATCAGATTAGGGGTTAATAATTGAAGGTAGGTGTCGGCGATTTTAGGGAGGGCAGATTAGGGGTTAATACTATTTATGATAGGGTTAGTGAGGCGGATTAGGGGTTAATAACTTTATTATAGTAGCGCTCAGGTCTGCTCGGCAGATTAGGGGTTAATAAGTGTAGGCAGGTGTCGGCGACGTTGAGGGGGGCAGATTAGGGGTTAATAAATATAATATAGGGGTCGGCGGTGTTAGGGGCAGCAGATTAGGGGTACATAAGGATAACGTAGGTGGCGGCGCTTTGCGGTCGGGAGATTAGGGGTTAATTATTGTAAGTAGCTGGCGGCGACGTTGTGGGGGGCAGGTTAGGGGTTAATAAATGTAATACAGGGGTCGGCGGGGTTAGGGGCAGCAGATTAGGGGTACATAAGTATAACGTAGGTGGCGGTCGGCAGATTAGGGGTTAAAAAATTTAAATCGAGTGGCGGCGATGTGGGGGGACCTCGGTTTAGGGGTACATAGGTAGTTTATGGGTGTTAGTGTACTTTAGAGCACAGTAGTTAAGAGCTTTATGAACCGGCGCTAGCCCAGAAAGCTCTTAACTCCTGCTATTTTCCGGCGGCTGGAGTTTTGTCGTTAGAGCTCTAACGCTCACTTCAGAAACGACTCTAAATACCAGCGTTAGAAAGATCCCATTGAAAAGATAGGATACGCAATTGACGTAAGGGGATCTGCGGTATGGAAAAGTCGCGGCTGAAAAGTGAGCGTTAGACCCTTTAATCACTGACTCCAAATACCGGCGGTAGCCTAAAACCAGCGTTAGGAGCCTCTAACGCTGGTTTTCACGGCTAACGCCAAACTCCAAATCTAGGCCTTAGAAAACATCCAAAGAGTTACTAGTAACACAACATATTTTTCTAAAATATGCAATATTAAGATGAATCATACATTTTGTTAATAAACTAATGTTTATAACATTTTTGTCCAAAAAGAACCAAATAAATAGCACAATTTGACACAATTTAAAAAACAAAAACACAAAAACTTGTAATTTTTGAGATAGCGAGACACAATCGTGAGAAGTGATGTTTCATAGGGCAATAGAGTGTTAATGAATTCTGTATGCTGGGCCAAGTCACGGGAGACACTTTTCATTTCCATAAAAATATATATCTAAATATTTTACAATAATATATGCATATTGTTTTACAATTATATACATTTACATAAACCATATTGCATATTTTCTAAGGCCTAGATTTGGAGTTTGGCGTTAGCCGTGAAAACCAGCGTTAGAGGCTCCTAACGCTGGTTTTAGGCTAACTCCGGTATTTTTAGTCACTCAAAATAGGGTCTAACGCTCACTTTTCAGCCGCAACTTTTCCATACCGCAGATCCCCTTACGTCAATTGCGTATCCTATCTTTTCAATGGGATCTTCCTAACTCTGGTATTTAGAGTCGTGTCTGAAGTGAGCGTTAACGACAAAACTCCAGCCGCAGGAAAAAAGTCAGTAGTTAAGAGCTTTCTGGGCTAACGCCGGTTCATAAAGCTCTTAACTACTGTACTCTAAAGTACACTAACACACATAAACTACCTATGTACCCCTAAACCGAGGCCCCCCCACATCGCCGCCACTCGATTAAATTTTTTTAACCCCTAATCTGCCGACCGCCACCTACGTTATACTTATGTACCCCTAATCTGCTGCCCCTAACACAGCCGACCCCTGTATTATATTTATTAACCCCTAATCTGCCCCCACAACGTCGCCGCCAGCTACCTACAATAATTAACCCCTAATCTGCCGACCGCAAAGCGCCGCCACCTACATTATAGCTATGTACCCCTAATCTGCTGCCCCTAACACCGCCGACCCCTATATTATATTTATTAACCCCTAATCTGCCCCCCTCAACGTCGCCTCCACCTGCCTACACTTATTAACCCCTAATCTGCCGAGCAGACCGCACCGCTACTATTATAAAGTTATTAACCCCTAATCCGCCTCACTAACCCTATAATAAATAGTATTAACCCCTAATCTGCCTTCCCTAACATCGCCGACACCTAACTTCAATTATTAACCCCTAATCTACCGACCGGAGCTCACCGCTATTCTAATAAATGGATTAACCCCTAAAGCTAAGTCTAACCCTAACACTAACACCCCCCTAAATTAAATATAATTTTAATCTAACAAAATTAATTAACTCTTATTAAATAAATTATTCCTATTTAAAGCTAAATACTTACCTGTAAAATAAACCCTAATATAGCTACAATATAAATTATAATTACATTGTAGCTATTTTAGGATTAATATTTATTTTACAGGCAACTTTGTAATTATTTTAACCAGGTACAATAGCTATTAAATAGTTAAGAACTATTTGATAGTTACCTAGTTAAAATAATTACAAAATTACCTGTAAAATAAATCCTAACAGAAGTTACAATTAAACCTAACACTATACTATCATTAAATTAATTAAATAAAATACCTACAATTACCTACAATTAAACCTAACACTACACTATCAATACATTAATTAAATACAATATCTACAAATAACTACAATGAAATAAACTAACTAAAGTACAAAAAATAAAAAAGAACTAAGTTACAAAAAATAAAAAAATATCTACAAACATAAGAAAAATATTACAACAATTTTAAACTAATTACACCTACTCTAAGCCCCCTAATAAAACAACAAAGCCCCCCAAAATAAAAAATGCCCTACCCTATTCTAAATTACTAAAGTTAAAAGCTCTTTTACCTTACCAGCCCTGAACAGGGCCCTTTGCAGGGCATGCCCCAAGAAGTTCAGCTCTTTTGCCTGTAAAAAAAAACATACAATACCCCCCCAACATTACAACCCACCACCCACATACCCCTAATCTAACCCAAACCCCCCTTAAATAAACCTAACACTAAGCCCCTGAAGATCATCCTACCTTGTCTTCACCTCACCAGGTATCACCGATCCGTCCTGGCTCCAAAATCTTCATCCAACCCAAGCGGGGGTTGGCGATCCATCATCCGGTGGCTGAAGAGGTCCAGAAGAGGCTCCAAAGTCTTCATCCTATCCGGGAAGAAGAGGCGATCCGGACCGGCAACCATCTTGATCCAAGCGGCATCTTCTATCTTCATCCGATGACGACCGGCTCCATCCTGAAGATCTCCACCGCGGACCCATCTTCTTCCGGCGACGTCCAACTGAAGAATGACAGTTCCTTTAAGGGACGTCATCCAAGATGGCGTCCCTCGAATTCCGATTGGCTGATAGGATTCTATCAGCCAATCGGAATTAAGGTAGGAATATTCTGATTGGCTGATGGAATCAGCCAATCAGAATCAAGTTCAATCCGATTGGCTGATCCAATCAGCCAATCAGATTGAGCTCGCATTCTATTGGCTGATCGGAATAGCCAATAGAATGCGAGCTCAATCTGATTGGCTGATTGGATCAGCCAATCGGATTGAACTTGATTCTGATTGGCTGATTCCATCAGCCAATCAGAATATTCCTACCTTAATTCCGATTGGCTGATAGAATCCTATCAGCCAATCGGAATTTGAGGGATGCTATCTTGGATGACGTCCCTTAAAGGAACTGTCATTCTTCAGTTGGACGTCGCCGGAAGAAGATGGGTCCGCGGTGGAGGTCTTCAGGATGGAGCCGGTCGTCATCGGATGAAGATAGAAGATGCCGCTTGGATCAAGATGGTTGCCGGTCCGGATCGCCTCTTCTTCCCGGATAGGATGAAGACTTTGGAGCCTCTTCTGGACCTCTTCAGCCACCGGATGATGGATCGCCAACCCCCGCTTGGGTTGGATGAAGATTTTGGAGCCAGGACGGATCGGTGATACCTGGTGAGGTGAAGACAAGGTAGGATGATCTTCAGGGGCTTAGT
This sequence comes from Bombina bombina, assembly GCF_027579735.1. NCBI lineage: Eukaryota > Metazoa > Chordata > Amphibia > Anura > Bombinatoridae > Bombina > Bombina bombina. The sequence goes on from NC_069503.1 coordinate 1,120,486,957, forward strand.
GTTAGGTTTATTTAAGGGAGGTTTGGGTTAGATTAGGGGTATGTGGGTGGTGGGTTGTAATGTTGGGGGGGTATTGTATGTTTTTTTTTACAGGCAAAAGAGCTGAACTTCTTGGGGCATGCCCCGCAAAGGGCCCTGTTCAGGGCTGGTAAGGTAAAAGAGCTTTTAACTTTAGTAATTTAGAATAGGGTAGGGCATTTTTTATTTTGGGGGCTTTGTTGTTTTATTAGGGGGCTTAGAGTAGGTGTAATTAGTTTAAAATTGTTGTAATATTTTTCTTATGTTTGTAGATATTTTTTTATTTTTTGTAACTTAGTTCTTTTTTATTTTTTGTACTTTAGTTAGTTTATTTCATTGTAGTTATTTGTAGATATTGTATTTAATTAATGTATTGATAGTGTAGTGTTAGGTTTAATTGTAGGTAATTGTAGGTATTTTATTTAATTAATTTAATGATAGTATAGTGTTAGGTTTAATTGTAACTTAGGTTAGGATTTATTTTACAGGTAATGTTGTAATTATTTTAACTAGGTAACTATTAAATAGTTCTTAACTATTTAATAGCTATTGTACCTGGTTAAAAAAATTACAAAGTTGCCAGTAAAATAAATATTAATCCTAAAATAGCTACAATGTAATTATAATTTATATTGTAGCTATATTAGGATTTATTTTACAGGTAAGTATTTAGCTTTAAATAGGAATAATTTATTTAATAAGAGTTAATTAATTTCGTTAGATGTAAATTATATTTAACTTAGGGGGGTGTTAGTGTTAGGGTTAGACTTAGCTTTAGGGGTTAATCCATTTATTAGAATAGCGGTGAGCTCCAGTTGGCAGATTAGGGGTTAATAATTGAAGTTAGTTGTCGGCGATGTTAGGGAGGGCAGATTAGGGGTTAATACTATTTATTATAGGGTTAGTGAGGCGGATTAGTGGTTAATAACTTTATTATAGTAGCGCTCAGGTCCGCTCGGCAGATTAGGGGTTAATAAGTGTAGGCAGGTGGAGGCGACATTGTGGGGGGCAGATTAGGGGTTAATAAATATAATATAGGGGTCGGCGGTGTTAGGGGCAGCAGATTAGGGGTACATAGGGATAATGTAAGTAGCGGCGGTTTACGGAGCGGCAGATTAGGGGTTAATAATAATATGCAGGGGTCAGCGATAGCGGGGGCGGCAGATTTGGGGTTAATAAGTGTAAGGTTAGGGGTGTTTAGACTCGGGGTACATGTTAGAGTGTTAGGTGTAGACGTAGGAAGTGTTTCCGCATAGCAAACAATGGGGCTGCGTTAAGAGCTGAACGCGGCTTTTTTGCAAGTGTTAGGTTTTTTTTCAGCTCAAACAGCCCCATTGTTTTCTATGGGGGAATCGTGCACGAGCACGTTTTTGAGGCTGGCCGCTTGCGTAAGCAACTCTGGTATCGAGAGTTGAAGCTGCGTTAAAAATGCTCTACGCTCCTTTTTTGGAGCCTAATGCAGCCTTTATGTGGACTCTCAATACCAGAGTTATTTTTATGGTGCGGCCAGAAAAACATAATTTATGCTTACCTGATAAATTTATTTCTCTTGTAGTGTATCCAGTCCACGGATCATCCATTACTTATGGAATATATTCTCCTTCCCAACAGGAAGCTGCAAGAGTCCACCCACAGCAAAGCTGCTATATAGCTCCTCCCCTAACTGCCATATTCAGTCATTCGACCGAAAACATGCAGAGAAAGGAAAAACCATAGGGTGCAGTGGTGACTGTAGTTCAAATGAAAAAATTACCTGCCTTAAAGTGACAGGGCGGGCCGTGGACTGGATACACTACAAGAGAAATAAATTTATCAGGTAAGCATAAATTATGTTTTCTCTTGTTAAGTGTATCCAGTCCACGGATCATCCATTACTTATGGAATACCAATACCAAAGCTAAAGTACACGGATGATGGGAGGGACAAGGCAGGTACTTAAACGGAAGTTACCACTGCCTGTAAAAAACCCTTTCTCCCAAAAATAGCCTCCGAAGAAGCAAGGTATCAAATTTGTTAAATTTGAAAAGTATGAAGCGCAGACCAAGACTCCGTCTTGTAAATCTGTTCAACAGAAGCCACATTTAAAAAAGGCCCAAGTGAAAACCACATCTCTAGTAGAATGAGCTGTAATCCCTTCAGGAGGCTGCTGTCCAGCAGTCTCATAAGCTAAATGAATTATGCTTTTTAACCAAAAAGACAGAGAGGCTGCTGAAGTCTTTTGACCTCTCCTCTGTCCAAAATAGACAACAAACAAGGTGAACGTTTGATGAAAACTGTAGTAGCTTGTAAGTAAAACTTTAAAGCACAAACCACGTCCAATATTGTGTAATAGACGTTCCTTCTTTGAGGAAGGATTAGGATACAAGCATGGAACAACTATCTCTTGAGTGATGTACTTGTTAGATACCACCTTAGGAAAAAACCCAGGTTGGTACGCAGGACTACCTTATCCGTACGAAGGACCAGATAAGGAGAATCACATTGTAACACAGATAACTTGGAGACTCTACGAGTCGAGGAATTAGCTACCCAAAAGGAACTTTCCAAGATAAAGATTGATATCTATGGAACAAAAAAGGTTCAAACGGAACTTCTTGAAGAACCTTAAGAATCAGGTTTAAGCTCCATGGCGGAGCAACAGTTTTAAACACAGGCTTGGATCTAACCAAAGCCTGACCAAATGCCTGAACGTCTAGAATACCTGCCAGACGCTTGTGCAAAAAAATAGACAGAGTAAAAATCTGTCCCCTTTTAAGGAATTAGCTGACAACCCTTTTCTCAAAAACATCTAGGAGAAAAGATAATATCCTGGGAATCCAGACTTTACTCCATGAGTAACCCTTGGATTCATAACAATCAGATATTTACACCATATCTATGTTCAATTTTCCTGGAGACAGGCTTTCATGTCTGTATTAAGGTATCAATGACTGACTCGGAGAAGCCATGCTTTGATAACATCAAGCGTTCAGTCTCCAGGCAGTCCATCTCAGATTGATTCTATTTAGATGGTTGAAAGGACCCTGAGGTAGAGGGACCTGTCTCAGAAGCAGAGACTGTGATGGAAAGGATGACATGTCCACCAGATCTGCATACCAGGTCCTGCGTGGCTACGCAGGCGCTGTCAAAAACACCAAAGCCCTCTCCTGCTTGGTCTTGACCTCCGGAGGAAATCCCACTCCCCCGGAAGAAAAGTCTGACGACTTAGAAAATCCACCTCCCAGTTCTCAACACCTGGGATATGGATAGCTGATAGACAAGAGTGAGTCTCTGTCCAGTGAATTATTGTAAGACTTCTAACATCGCTAGGGAACTTCTGTTCCCCCTTGATGGCTGATGTAAGCCACAGTCGTGTATATTGTCCGACTGAGTATGATGTACCTCAGAGTTGCTAACTGAGGCCAAGTCTGAAGAGCATGGAATATCACTCCCAGTTCCAGAATATTTATTAGGAGGGTCTCCTCCTAAGTCCACTATCCCTGAGCCTTCAGGGAGTTCCAGACTGCATCCCAACCTAAAAGGCTGGCATCTATTGTAACAATTGTCCCATCTGACCTGCGGAAGGTCATACCCTTGGACAGATGGACCCGACATAGTCACCAGAGAAGAGAATCTCTGGTCTCTTGGTCCAGGTTTAACAGGGGGACAAATCTGTGTAATCCCCGTTCCTCTGACTGAGCATGCATAGTTGCAGCGGTCTGAAATGTAGACATGCAAACGGTACTATGTCCCTTGCCGCTACCATTAAGCCGATTTCATTCATGTACTGAGCCACCGAAGGGCGCGGATGGGATGAAGAAAAAAAAAAAAAAAAAAAAAAAAACACGGCAGAAATTTAGAAACTTTGACAACCTGGACTCCGTCAGGTAAATTTTCATTTCTACAGAATCTATCAGAGTCCCTAGGAGGGAAACCCTTGAGATTGGGGATAGAGAACTCTTTCCTTGTTCACTTTCCACCCATGTGATCTCAGAAATGCCAGTACTATGTCCGTATGAGACTGGGCAATTTGGATGTTTGACGCCTGTATCAGGATGTCGTCTAAATAAGGGGCCACTTCTATGCCCCGACCGCCAAAGCGACCCCAGAACCTCCATAAAGATTCTTGGGGCTGTAGATATCCCAAAGGAAAGAGCTACAAACTGGTAATGCCTGTCTAGAAAGGCAAACCTGAAAAACAATGGTGATCTTTATGCATCACAATGTGAGGATAAGCATCCTTCAAATCCATTGTAGTCCTCTATTGACTCTCCTGGATCATAGTTAAGATGGTACGAATAGTTTCCATCTTAAATGACGGAATTCTGAGGAATTTGTTTAAGATCTTTAGATCCAAAATAGGTCTGAAGGTTCCCTCTCCTTGGGAACCACAAACAGATTTGAGTAAAAACTCTGTCCCTGTTCCTCTCTTGGAACTGGATGGATCTTGTACACAATGTAAGAATGCCTCTTTCTTTATCTGGTTTGCAGATAATTGTGAAAGGCGAAATCTCCCCTTTTTTGGGGGGGGAATCTTTGAAATCCAGAAGATATCTCTGGGATATAAATTCCAATGCCTAGGGATCCTGGGCATCTCTTGCCCACGCCTGAGCGAAGAATGAAAGTCTGCCCCCTATAGGATCCGTTACCGGATAGGGGTCCGTTCCTTCATGCTGCCTTAGATGCAGCAGCAGGCTCCTTGGCCTGCTTATCTTTGTTCCAGGTCCGATTGTCTCCAGACCGCCTTGGACTGAGCAAAAATTCCCTCTTGTTTTGCCTTAGAGGAAGAGGATGCCACACCTGCCCTGAAGTTTTTAAAAGGCACGAAAATTAGACTTTTTTTTTTTTTTTTTGGCCCTTGATTTGGACCTATCCTGAGGAAGGGCATGACCTTTTCCTCCAGTGATATAAGCAATAATCTCCTTCAAACCAGGCCCGAATAGGGTCTGCCCCTTGAAGGGAAGTTAAGTAGCTTATTTATTAAAGTCACGACAGCTGACCATGATATAAGCCATAGCGCTCTGCGCGCCAGTATAGTAAAAAACAGAATTCTTACCCGTTAGTCTAGTCAAATGAACAAGGCATCAGAAAACAAAGGAATTGGCTAGCATAAGCTTGTCAAATATATTCATCCAATGGAGTCGCTTAACTGTAAAGCCTCATCAAGAGACTCAACCCAGAACGCCGCAGCAGCAGTGACAGAAGCAATGTATGCAAGGGGTTGCAGGATAAAACCCTGTTGAATAAACATTTTTTATCCATTGGATCTAAAAAGCACAACTGTCCTCGTCAGAGGTAGTGGTACGCTTAGCTAGAGTAGAAACTCTTCTCTCCACCTTAGGAACTGTCTGCCAGAAGTCCCGTGTGGTGGTAACTATTAGAAAACATTCTTCTAAAAAATAGGAGGGGAAGAGAACGGCACACCTGGTCTATCCCATTCCTTATTAAAAAAATTTTAGTAAACCTCTTTAGGTATTGGAAAAACATCAGTACACACCGGCACTGCATATTATTTATCCAGTCTACACAATTTCTCTGGCCCTGCGATTGTACACATTCATTCAGAGCAGCCAAAGCCTCCCTGAGCAACAAGTGGAGGTTCTCAAGCATAAATTTTAAATGTAGAAATATCAGAATCAGGTTAAATCATCTTCCCTGAGTCAAAAAAATAAATAAAATCACCCACAGACTAAGCATATTGTGAGGTAGTATCATACATGGTTCTAAAAGCGTCTGTATGTTCTGTATCTACCCCCAGAGCTAACTGCTTTCCTTTAATTTCAGGTAGTCTGACTAATACTGCTGCCAGAATATTATTCACCACCTTTGCCATGTCTTGTAAAATAAACGCTATGGGCGCCCTTGATGTACTTGGCGCCATTTGAGCGTGAGTCCCTGAAGCGGGAGTCGAAGGGTCTGACACGTGGGGAGAGTTAGTCGGCATAACTTTCCCCTCGACAGAATCCCCTGGTAAAAGAAACGCTATGGGTGCCCTTGATGTACTTGGCGCCATTTGAGCGTGAGTCCCTAAAGCGGGAGTCAAAAGGTCTGACACGTGGGGAGAGTTAGTCGGCATAACTACCCCCACGACAGAATCCTCTGGTGATAATGTTTTTAAAAACAAAAAATGATCTTTATTGTTTAACATGAAATCAGTACATCTGGTACACATTCTAAGATGGGGTTCCACCATGGCTTTAAAACATAATGAACACAGAGCTTCCTCTATGTCAGACATGTTAGAACAGACTAATAATGAGACTAGTAAGCTTGGAAAACACTTTAAATCAAGTTAACAAGCAAACATATAAAACGTTACTGTGCCTTTAAGAGAAACAAATTTTGTCAAAATTTGAAAAACAGTGAAAAAAAGGCAGTAAAACAAACGAAATTTTTACAGTACATGTAATAAGGTAACAGAGCATTGCACCCACTTGCAAATGGATGATTAACCCCTTAATGCAAAAAACAGATAAAAAAAATGACAGACGTTTTTAAAAACAGACACAACAAACTGCCACAGCCAACAGTGGGAAGCTTCAGTTAACTGTTTCTATGCAAAATTTAAGCCAGCCATGTGGAAAAAACTTAGGCCCCAATAAGTTTTATCACCAAACATATGTTAAAAAACTATTAAACATGCCAGCAAACGTTTTAAAACACATTTTTACAAGAGTATGTATCTCTATTAATAAGCCTGATACCAGTCGCTATCGCTGCATTTAAGGCTTTACTTACATTACTTCGGTATCAGCAGTATTTTCTTAGTCAATTCCATTCCTAGAAAAATATTTTACTGCACATACCTTATCTGCAGGAAAACCTGCACGCCATTCCCCCTCTGAAGTACCTCACTCCTCAGAATGTGTGAGAACAGCAAATGGATCTTAGTTACGTCTGCTAAGATCATAGAAAAACGCAGGCAGATTCTTCTTCCAAATACTGCCTGAGATAAACAGCACACTCCGGTGCCATTTAAAAATAACAAACTTTTGATTGAAGAATAAACTAAGTAGAAAGCACCACAGACTCTCACGACCTCCTATCTATGTTGAGGCTTGCAAGAGAATGACTGAATATGGCAGTTAGGGGAGGAGCTATATAGCAGCTTTACTGTGGGTGGACTCTTGCAGCTTCCTGTTGGGAAGGAGAATATATTCCATAAGTAATGGATGATCCGTGGACTGGATACACTTAACAAGAGAAAAAGCCAGCATTAGATTTTCGGGTCGTTACCGACAAAACTCCAAATCTAGCCGTAAATGTTGTAATTATTGTTTTACCACATTGCTGGCAATTAACATTTGATGCAAAAAATATAATATATTGGGCACCTATACAACTATAGTTGTTAAAGTAAGTAACACTGAAAGTGTTTGGGATGTGCAATGAGTTTCAGGCAAGTTCTCACCTTCAAAATGAGGCCCCGTGGTGTTCTCATGAGTGTGGTTGAATCTAGGCCCTTGTTTCTATGTTGATATTATTTAGTGGCATCTCAGCACCAATTTTATACAGGCACTTGGTCACCTAAATCAAAGCAAATATCTTGTCTTCCACTGGATACAACCAAGGTCCAGTATCAGTGGTGCTTTACAAAAAGGGGTAGTGAAGGAGAAAGTGGTAAGCAAGCAGCTGTACACATTGGCGCCAATACATAAACACATAATTTTATGCATTAATATAATTTACTTCACATCTCTTTATTAAATTAAGCTAGAGAAATATTTATTTTTCAAACAGATACCAACGGGAAAGCTTATAAATTAGTTATTTTAGGTGCTATATTGTCCTTACATCATAATGACCCTTTAGATTATGGAAATATTTAATAAAAGAGGGAATGAAGGAAGGAAGGAAGGTAGGAAGAAAGAAAGAAAGATAGAGAGAGAGAAAGAAGGAAGGAAGTAAGGAAGGGAAGAAGGGAGGGAGGAAGGAAAGATGGAAGGGAGGGAGGAAAGACGGAATGAAAGAAGGGAGGAAGGAAGAATGGTAGGAAGGAAGGTAAGGGAGGAAGGAAGGAAGCAAGGAAGAAAGGAAAGAAGGAAGGAAGGGAGAGAGGGAGGGAGATAGGAAGGAAGGAAGTGAGGAATGGAGGAAGGAAGGAAGGAAGGGAGGAAGGAAGGAAGGAAGGAAGGGAGGAAGGAAGGAAGGAAGGAAGGAAGGAAGGGAAGAAGGGAGGGAGGGAGGAAGGAAGGGAGGGAGAAAGGAGGGAAGGATGAGAGAAAGGAAGGAAGGAAGCAAGAAAGGAAGGGAGGGCAGAAGGGAGGAAGTAAATAAGGAAGGAAGGAATGATGGGAGGAAGGAAAGAAGGAAGGCATGAAAGGAGGAAGAAATTAAAGAAGGAAGAGAGGGAGGAAAGAAGGAATGAAAGAATGGAGGAAGGAAGGAAGGAAGGAAGGAATGAAAGAAGGAAGGAAGGGAGTAAGGAAGAGAGAAAGGAAGGAAGGAAGGAAAGAAATAAGGAAGTAAGAAAGGAATAGAGGAAGGAATTAATGAAGGAAGAAAGGGAGAGATGAAGGAAGGAATGAAGGAAGGAATGAAGGAAGGAAGGAAGGGAGGAAGGAAGGAAGGAAGGAAAGAAATAAGGAAGGAAGGATGGAAGGAAGGAAGGAAGGACGGAAGGAATTGAGAAATGAAGTAATGAAGGAATGAAGGGAGGAAGAAAGGAAGGAAGAAAGACTAAAGGAATTAAAGAAGGAAGGAAGGGAGGAAGGAATGAAATAAGAAAGGAAGGAAGGAATTAAATAAGGAAGAAAGGGAGAAAGGGAGAGAGAAAGGAAGGAATAATTAAAGGAAGGAAGGAAGGAAGGAAGGAAGGAAGCAAGGAAGGGAGGAAGAAAGGAAGGAAGGAGGGAAAGAATGGAGGGAGGGAGAAAGGAAGGAAGGGAGGGAGGAAGGAATGATGGAAGGAAGGAATGATGGAAGGAAGGGAGGAAGGAATGAATTAAGGATTGAAAAAAGGAAGGAAGATAGGGAGGAAGAAAGGAAAAAAGGAAGGTAAGGGGGCAAGGAAGGAAGAAGCGAAGAGAGGAAGGAAAGAAGGAAGGGAGGGAGGAAGGAATGAAGAAAGGGTGGGAGGAAGTAAGGAAGGGAGTGAAGGATGGAAAGGAGGAAAGAAGGGAGCGAGAAAGGAAGGAAAGAAGGGAGGGAGGGAGAGAGGAAGGATGGAATTAAAGAAGGGAGGGAGGAAGAAAGGGA